>NC_091746.1:62783300-63078300 GCF_043380555.1 Nothobranchius furzeri
GGACACCTGCTGCTCTGATGTTACACGCATCTTCATCTTCAAGCTTTACTGAATACTTGAATATGACATGTTTATTTTAGGGCTAGTTGCTCGTGTTAGTGTTAACTCGTTGTTAGCGCCAGCTACATCAGGGTCATTTACGACTGCTGTAATTCCACTTTCAACCAGTAGGGCGGTGGAGCAGGAAATAGCTCACTGTTACTTTAAAATTGTGCATCTGAATGAAATTTTGAAGGTTTTCAGCTGTGTTTTATGTTGGGATGTTAACGTAAGACTTTATGTGGACTAACTATTTTATTTAAAGAGCAAGTCACCCCAGATCAACTTTTTCTTGCTGATAAACTATATAAATCAGTGTCTAATCGTGCTGTAGACAACATTTTGGCACTTTAGTTCAAATTTAAATATTCTGCCTAAAACTGTCAGTGTTGTGCCGTCTTCAGGTAAAAACTCTGCAATACATTTGAATTTAAATCTGCCATCGCTATTAGCTAAGAGGTATACTATGACGGTAACTGGTACATTATGGGTCACAATGTCATTGTGAGCCTGTGTGTGTATTTGTTAGCGGCTCCGCCCCCTCGGTCAGCCAGGCAACAGCATTTGTTGCATTTTTCAAACAAGAAGTGGGAGTGGAGTAAAACTCTGGTAGGGGTGACTTGCTCTTTAAAGCGCAAGTCACCCCCAAATATACTTTTTTTCTGATAAACTATATAAATGCGTGTCTAATCGTGCTGCAGACACGTGTAGTCAATAGTTTTGCACTTTAGTGCATTTTAGTTAAAATTTAAATTTTCTGCCTAAAACCGTCAGTGTTGTGTTGTTGTCAGGTAAAAACTCTGCACTGCATTTGAATTTAAATCTACCATCGCTATTGGCTAAGAGGTACCTTAGAACGTTAGCTGGTACCATATGATGTCACAATGTTGTGAGCCTGTGTGTGTTTTTGTTAGCAGCTCCACCCTCTCGGTCTGCTAGGCAACAGCATTTTTCAAACAGGAAGTGGGAGTGGAGTAATACTCTGGTAGGGGGTGACTTGCTCTTTAAAGAAACCAGTTGAATCCTTGATGTAAAAAGAAAGCTTTTATTCTTGATAGTGCTGTTCTGTCAATGACATGAAAAAACTGTGGTTTGACAAAACTGTGTTGATTGTGTCATGTTGTATAAAAATACATACTTCACCTAGAAGAAGAATGCGTCAAAATGCTATTCTGTCAATTCCTGTTTTTCATTATCGCAACATAAATCACAGGATTGGAAAAAAATCTTCATTTGAATATTTTCCTACATCGTGCAGCCCTAACAGAAAGAAGAAGAAAATACCATTTCTATAGCGCCTCTCAAGATAAAAATCACGAGGCCCTTCACATAAACAAAAAATGTAAAAATATAAAAAGAAGTTAGAAAATGGTTAAAAATATTTTTGAAATGAGGAAAAATAGACAATCGTGATTAAAAAATGTAAAGAAAGAGAGAGAGTGATTAGTAGCATTTCTTTCTGCCACATGCTTTAAAATTCAGACCTAAAAACTTTTGTTAGATCAACCAGAGCGCCCTTCCTGCTCCCACCTCAATAACGTAAACATGAACCACATGATGGGTTTAATCAGAGAATTAAAAAGGCATTGGTCTCTATTTCAGAAGCTGCATTGTTGGCTCTTAAAAAAACAACATGACTAGCCGTATCGCTGCACTCATTAACAGTGTGGGTTTGTTGTGGAGGGCGCGGGCCTGCAGCACATGTGTGCCAGTTCATTTCCTCAAGGTCCGCTGTGAGAACACCTCCCTCCTCCGGCGCAGCCCACACGTGGGGAGATTACATCTTTTATTTATCACTTCTTGGCTCTATTTTTCCAGCAAATTCCAGGTTGGAGAGCAATCATCCCAGAAACACTCCCTGCGAGTGTGAGGACTACTGTTATTCCTCGGAGGAAAAGGCGGATCAAGCCCAGTTTTGTTTATTTTCCTACTCACACATTCCACCTATAGCGATATAATGGGTGTGTTGATTATTCACAACTATACAAAGCACACAGGAGGCTCCTGCTTCTGAGGGGTGGGAAGAGAAATCCAAGCATTTAGATTACATTACTATTCAAATTAAGCAGGCAGAGTAATGGGATTACAGCCCTCTGTGAGAAGGTGTCCTGAGCCCGGTCAGCTCACAGGTGACAGACTGCAACACAATCAAATCCTCCAGGCTGACAGAGTCAAGATAATGGCTGTAAGCTGAGGACGGTCTCCATTAGCGTGAGCCACTGCATCACACACAAAGGCCCATGCCGGCTGGCAGCGGACCGGTGTGAATCGTGGCCCATGTGTAAGAATAGCTGAGGCCAAAACGCTCCTTTTATCCAAATCTCTTCTACTTAACAAGAGAATGAAAGAGCACTTTTGTTTGCTTCCTTTTTGGAAACGACAGGAAGCCTGAAAAGGCAGAAATGAACATGAAAATGGGAACAAAGTACCAAACTCACAACGGAAGAATCACTGCAATAGATACGTGCCCTGGCTCATTAAAATCAGAAAGGAAACAGCACATGAAGTATTGACTCGTGTCTGTTGGTGGACACAAGTTGTCAAGTTCAGAGGGGTCTGTTCCTGTTCCAAACACCACGAACAAGCCGACATGTGATAACCTCGAGGGATTGTTCTCCTTTTCCCATTTAGGACCGAGAAGCCTCCTACTTCAGCACTATAAACATTCCAGGCACTTCCCTAAGATCTAAATTTACAACAGGCCTGTCCGACTTCTCCCCAGTTCAGCAGTTTGCTGGTGTGTATCGGTTCCTCTGCAGCCTGGCGTGTCCCCTGATCAAACTCCAGGCCTGCTGACAAAGCCACAGTGCATTTTTAATTATCAGTGAACAGCACATCAGCTGTGCCACGCAGAACGACTCATTCAAATGTAATGTGTGTCAGTTGAGACCCACCCTCAGCACTTCCCCTATTACTCAACTGTTGTGTGCAATTGTTTTAAAAAGTGATTTAGCGGGTATGTGGGTTGGAAACGTGTGCTTCATCACGTTGTCACGTTTTAAACTAAAACCAGTCATTGTTGGGATTTACTTCAAAGTCACAAAAATGTTCTGATGCTGTTCAACTTTATCTGCAAGTTCTGATTACTGAGAAATTTTTAGGAGCAACTTATTTTGAGAGTTCTCATTTCCCCCACGGGCCCCAGACTAAACAGGATTTAAATGCCCCAGTCATACATCCTCATTCACGCGCACAACAGATTTAAAGCCCCATTGTAGCGCCTCCGCGCGTCTGTCTCCCTTTGTTGTCACTTTATGTGCTGGTGTTGGGTCACCGGTAATATGATGGTCTGGGATGTTCGGTTCGGTACAGCCCGGTCCCGTCTCATCACTCACCGACTTGCAGTACGTTGTCCACGCAGCCGCTCTCCAGCAGAGCGATGCCCCGTCGGAACGGCAGCCGCGTCTCGTCGCCGCTCTCCCCGCTACTTCCGATCTCCTCCCCGCCGGTGTTGAACGACGAGTACATGCAGATCTCCCGTTCGCTCCTCGGGAAAGACCAGTACACGATCCGCCTCTGGACGGGCTCCGGGATCCTCTCGAAGCGCTCCTCCACCCGCTGAAACGGCCACTTTTCCGCGACTCTCCTCGCCGCAATGTCCAGCAGGGACTCCGGGCTCAGGGTTCGGCTCGATCCGCCCTGGGTGGCAGCCGAGCCGCCGCACGGTGCCCCCGCGGCCCGCTGGCCTTGTCTGCATGTTGCTCCGAAGCCCGGTCTACAGCAGAGTCGCTTGGCTGGGGGCTGCTGTACGCGCTCCGCCATCATAGCTCCGCTTTATCAGCGACGGAGGAAGTCAACGCACCATATGAACGGGATGGGAAGAAGAACAGGGTAGTCGCGGCTCGATTGTTGGCCGTGTATGGCCAAATTGCCCTTTTAAGGGAACATGGGGGCAGGGCTTCTAAAGCTTGTCAAACCCCTTTGTTGACAAATTAAAGGAAGGCGGGGTTTGTTCGCTCGGCTGGCCCCGAGCGGAAGCCCGACTGGAAGGCGAAATTCCCGCACGGACCTAATCCTGGTCGAACCTAAATCCAACAACGGTTAGCTGTCGTGTCTGTCGAGCATCTTCCAGACGGTGGTTTTTACCGGTAAGGGGAGAGAAAAGGCTTTGTCTGGCAGCGAGCGGAATGAATGTGGGGTGTCTAGGGGCGGTTACTGGCCTGTCAACAGTCGAGCCTCGTGGTTTTAGGGGGAGGGGGCAGTGAACGCAGCACCGCCCCTGTGACATTCACGGTCCACTGGAATGTGGATGGTTTCAAGAAAACAGATTGTATGGAATCCCAATGCTGCCAGAGAAAAACAAAGGAGGAAACAGTTAACATTATAAGCCAACATTAACTTCGATGTCAATGTCAAATGTTTCTAAAAAGACATCTTAAACTATTTTGTTAAAAATTATTTATAACTGACATTTGCATTTATAATAAAACAGTCATGGTAATAAATTACTGTGAATTATTTTGTATTGTCCATCAAGGCTAGATTTACTCAATTAATTTTAGCAACATATGCTTACCTAAATTTTCATTGATGTAGTTTTTTTATTTTGACTGGTAAAATGTGAAAATGTTTTATTATTTAATTGACCCCAGACTTTATATTTAGATTTTGTGCTCTTGTTAACAGGGTTTCAGATGTCAAACTAATAATTTTATTGAACCTTTGATCTAATGAAGATTTATTTATTCGTTCAAACAATTCCTCATTCTTGTTGTTCAAGTTTATTTTTTTATTTTATATATTTTCCACTCATTTTCTGCCCACTCACAGAGTGTGTTCAGCTAAATTGACATGTGCTTCTTATTTAACCAATACCAGTGCTGAGGGATGTTAACGCTCACATGGGCAATGACAGTGTGACCTGGTTGTTGTCTCATCTGATTTGTGGCCACATGTCATGGACACTCGAGTGAAGAGAGGGGAGGAGCTGTCAACTGGCCACTACCTGGTGGTGGGTTGGCTTCGATAGTGAGGGAGGATGCTAGTCAGAACTGGCAGGCCCAAACGTATTGTGAGGGTCTGCTGGGAACGTCTGGCAGAGTCTCCTGTCAGAAGGAGCTTCAATTCCCACCTCCGACAGAACTTCCAAAATGTTCCGGGGGAGGCAGGGGACATTGAGTCCGAGTGAGCCATGTTCTGTGCTTCCACTGTTGAGGCGGCTGACAGCAGCTGCGGCCACAGGGTCGTCTGTGCCTGTTGTGGTGGAAAACCCTAAACCCGCTGGTGGACACCAACAGTTAGGGATAACGTCAAGCTAAAGAAAGTGTCAGATCAGGTCCTTTAGGTCTGTGGGACTCCACAGGCAACTGATGGGTAACAGCAGGAGTTTGGTAAGACCATGGAGCAAGACTTCCGTCCGACTTCAAGGAGATTCTGGTCCACCATCCTGTGCTTCAGGAAGGGAAAGCAGTGCACTACAAACACTGTTTATAGTGGGAACGGTGTGCTACTCAGGATGTTGTGGCCTCCCTGGTAAAGTCTATCCAGGGGTTCGACAGACTGCAGATTCAGTTCATAACTTTTATGGTCAGGATTTCTAGGTGCAGCCAAGGTGTCGAGGGGATCTGTTTTGGTGGCCCAAGGATTGAGTCTCTGCTTTTTGCAGATGATGTGGCCCTGTTGGCTTCATCAGAACGCGATCTCCGGCTCTCAAAGGATTGGTTCGCATCCGGGTGTAAGGTAGCTGGGATGAGAATTTGCTCTTTTAAATCCTAGACCACGGTCTTGAGTAAAAAAAAAAAAAGGTTAGAATGCCGGCTCCGGGTCAGGGACGAGGTCCTGCCCCAAGGGGAGAAGTTTAAGTATCTCAGGGTCTTGTTCACAAGTTAGGGAAAGGTGGAGCGCGAGATCAACAGGCGGATTGGTGCTGCATCTACATTGATGCATGCATTGTACCAATCTGTCGTGGTAAAGAGAGAGCTGAGTCAGAAGGCAAAGCTCTTGATTTCCCAATTGATCTATGTTTCTATCCTCACCTATAGTCATGAGCTTTGGGTAGTGACCGAAAGAACGATGTCGCGGATACAAGCGGCCGAAATGAGTATTCTATGCAGGGTAGCTGGGCTCTCCCTCAGAGATAGGGTGAGAAGTTCGGTCATCCAGGAGGGGCTCAGAGTAGGCCAGCTGCTCCTCCACATCGAGAGGAATTAGTTGAAGTGGCTCGGGCATCTAGTTAGGATGCCTCCTGGATGCCTCCCTTGTGAGGTTTTCTGGGCATGTCCAACCGGGAGAAGACCTAAAGGAAGACCCAGGACACGCTGGAGGGACTATGTCTCTCAGCTGGCCAGGGAATGGCTTAGGATTCCACCAGAGGAGCTGGCCCAAGTGGCTGGGTAGAAGTAAGTCTGGGCCTCCCTGCTTAGGCTGCTGCTCCTGTGACCCGATGGATGGAGATAATGCTTCTTAGACAGGAGTCAGATGCCTCACAGACCTGGATTGTTCATGAATGTATTTGCAGCTTTGTGTTTTAAAGAACTTGGACTTGAGTTTGACACCCCTGCTGTAGTTTCATGCAGAGTTGATGAACAGAACAGGACAGACATGTCCTACAGCAGAACTTCAGCAGTGACACAGCAGCTTTCAGGCATCCCTAAATCTTAATATTTGACTAAATCTACTGGATTTTAAAGATATTCTTAAATCTATTGATTAAGAGACTCAAATTGAAGTTTATTAAGATTGTGCCTTAACTCTGGGGAAGAGGAATTTCCAGCCTTCAGGCTCCAGCCTTCAGGCCACAACCAGGCTCCAGCCATCAGGCCACAACCAGGTTCCAGCCATCAGGCCACAACCATTGGAACTGCCACATCACCAATTACCTGAACCATCCATCAGGCTCAGCCTGGGCTCTAGGCTCCAGACTACACCGGCAACCAGGCCTTGTCACGTTGAGGAGCGGATGGCGGCAGACCATGTGTGGTGGAGCAGATCAGGAGGCAGGAATGCAGACACGGATTAAATAAAAGTAGTTTTAATGGCAGAGCGGGAACGACAGACCAAAAACAACGCTGACAACAAACAATGGCCCAACAAGAAAAATGAGACAAGGAGAGGCTTTATACGCTGGGGCTGGAGTGATAGGAGACGAGGAGCAGGTGTGTGGAGAACTGGCACAGGTGAAATAACTAATGAGGAGAAGAGCAGAGCAGGACACCAGACCTGACTGGGAAGGACAAACACACACACACACACACACACACACACACACACACACACACACACACACACACACACACACACGCATACACATACTGACACACACATAAACTCACACACACATATACTGAGCTGGGGAACAAGAGGCTGGAGCTACAGCTAGAGGGGCTGAGGATGACTGGATGACACAGGACCTGGGAGGAATGATTTTAAAGGGCTACAACTTAAGACACATAACAGAGATGCAGACAAAGGACACATGAGGGCACTAAGAGAACACAAAAGGGAATCTATAGAGGGATGGACAAACATTAGGAGACACATGGGGAAAGACGCAGACACAGACCATGACAGGCCTGGGAGAGAGGTAAGCCTAATACGACTGCCCCTCCTAGAAAAACTTGAGAAACTCGAGGAAGATATGGGGGAAATTTGCAAAATCATTGAATTTTATGTTAGCCGAGCTGTTTAAGCTAACAGTACAACAAGATCAACTGCTATCATTAATGGACGAGGTCAAGACACTGAAAGTCAAGCTTGCAGAAAAGGACAAGAAGATCAGTGTACTGGAACAGAGTGGATGAACTGGAGCAGTATACCAGAAGGGATGACGGTGATAACTGGTTTGGAAACAAGACACAGGTCCAATGCCAGAGTAACTGGAGATAGAAACACAACTGAGGATGCTCCACAGGAAGAACTCCAGTCACTAGAACAAGTGTTAAGCTTCTTGCACAGTAAGAACATTAACATCCAATGTGATGCAATATCAATCTGTCATACCCTTCCAAGAAAGGCAGACAAATGAATCCTCTGGAGGCAGGCGTTGCAGATTAGCAACATTAAAACCTACCTAGTTACTCCACATGCGTATTTCATGAGCATTATTTAACTCAGAAGTACCCTGAAGGACTTAGTTGTTTGTCCTTTTATCAAAACTTATTTTGAGCCTGAGAGGGTTAAGACCAGTCATCATAGTGTGATTTACTAGCACAGAAATTAGTTGTTAAGGCAAGCAAAAAACCTGAAAGGTACAAATGTGTTTAAAAATGAACACCTGACAAAAAAGAATGAAACAAAAGATAAAGAAGCAAGAATGATAAGAAAACAGAAAAAAATCACAGCCACATGGACAAGAAATGGTGTCGTATGGATTAGAGAGCAAGAAGGTCTAAATGCAAAAATGATCAAAGAGTTGAAAGATCTGGAAGTGTTTCAGAGTAAAAGATGATTTTTTTCTGTGTGTAGCACTGACTAAATAATGGATACTGGAATCAGCTTAACTATGGAAGCACAAATGACCAAAAAGAATCAATGGATTCTGATGAGAAAATATATGAACTTGACAGTAAAATAGATGAAAGTTTATTTAATTTTAAGATAAATAGCAATTATTATGGAAAAGATCAACTAAATAGTGAGTTAATTAACAAGGATTCATTATCAATCATCCACATAAACAGTAGAAGTTTAGTTTCCAAGATGTCAACAATAAAGGATTATTTAGATACATTTAAAAGCAAATTCAAAGTCATTGTCATTACTGAGACTTGGCTTAATGATGAAATGATGGCTGAAGTACAAGTGGAGGGTTGTGAACTTCATTTTGTAAATAGAATAAATAAAAGAGGTGGTGGGGTTGTCCTGTACATTAAAAATTATTTAAAATGTTAATTAGTAGAGAAAATGATGGGATGGAAGGTAATGTTAAATGGTAACAGTGGAAATTAGCAATGACACATCCAAAAAGAAAATAATCAGTTGTGTATAAAGAGCGTCTTGCATCAGGACATTTACAGGTAAAATAAATGTTAGTGGATTATATTAAAAACAAAACCTTGTTCATGTGTGGGGACTTCAACATTAACTTGGAACATCCTGCTGGACAGAGAACATCAAATATTTTGATTTGATAGGTTTGGTTGCTTTGATAAACAAACCTACCAGGATTACAACCCAGAGTGCAACAATAATTTATAATATATTCACTATTAGAAAGGAGGATCTTATTAAAACTGGGGTATTTTGGGAAGATTTTGTATGGAAACACTATGGCTGAGAGGACCAACCCACCACATTTTTCCTGTCACCTTCCCCTCTCCTAGGAAGATTTCAGAAGTAGAAGCACAGCTATTGTTGCAGAACCAGGACCTGACCAACATTCATTTCCATTCACTACAAGGTTTTGTTTTTTTTTTTTTTTTTTTTTTTGGACTCCTGTTGTTGACCTCCATTTTCCCTCTTGGGCTGAGACTTGGCTATCGATTAACTTCTACTTGCTCTGACTGGTCCTGGTGGTTTGTAACCAGCACCAACTTGTTCAGTTGTCTCGCATGTTGCTAAGCAAACTTTGTTTAATTTGTGCTGTCTAACTGCACTGCATGAAAAATAGTTGTATGTTTGTGAGAAATTAGGACAGGTGACACATATTTTAAAAAAGTTCAGACATATTACATGAAGGTTTAAAACTCAATTTTAACAAATAAAGAACATTTAATGTGCTTTTGTCAAAAATCAATCCCTCTGGGTTTCTGACCTCAGTGCGGTATTTTGCACAAAAAATACTCCCTGCATCAAAAAGGATCCCTTGGTGCTGATCGGCACCAAGGGAAAATTTCAGAGACGATTTTAAACAGTTTTACTGAGCATAAACACACCATTATCTGTCAATATAATTAGTTTATCTGTCATTTTCTCTTCCATTTACAGTACCACCTGCAGCTCCAACAGGACGACGTTATCACCAACCTCATTTCAGCACACTTGCTCCATGCTGTGTAAATGATTCAGGCCCCATGTTGAAAATCTGGAATATTGTATAATTTTACCCTGCAGACAGCACAGAAGAAGGACAGTAATGACTGAGCCTATTCACTCAGCATGGTGGGAGCAGTGGGTGGGCTGGGAAAGGGAGACAGACACACAGAACCAGACTGTGAGGAAAAATGACAGTGCAGGCTGGGTTTGTGATCATTTTTGGGCTTTTGGTTAGATCTGTTTCATAAATCTGAATCCATGCCACAGGTGAAATACCGACGTTGGTGGAATGTCCGTCCACCAAGGCCACCGCTGTTATTGGGCCGACCAATCACAGATGTGTGCTCTCTGTTGCGTTCAACGGATACGTAAAAAATTAGGCCATCTCCGTCCACCTTTGCATGCCTGTCAGAGCCCTTGTGTTGACGTATAATGCTGCTGTGTGTCTCTGAACCTCAGCATATGGAACAGAATAAACTAGGCTAGTTGTGTGAAGGTTTACAAAGCATTAGCATAAACTACCGTGTAACTTTAGAAACAATGTTGTTTTAAGACAGCAAATATCCACTTTGGTTTAGGGGCTTTGCTTGGATTAACGTTAGCAAGAATATATTGCTATCTCAGTTCTTCAAATAATTTGGGAAAAAATCTTAAGAAATGGTGAGGAATCAATGGATGTACAGGGAATGCTACATTTAGCTGTTGCTAAAGATATTCATTCTTGTAAATAACGATCAACATTATTATAAATAACTATGCAATGAGACATTCATGGCATAAAAAATGTCTCTGAAATAATTTTTCATATTTTGGAAGATTGTAGAGATCTGACCTGTTTTGAGACAACATCACTCCGCTGGTCTTGGCTGCACTCTGACTAGCAGTTACTGTGTCAGTCCGGTGAGTTGTGAACTCTATTTCACTAAACAGAAACCATCCTGTAGGCTTTCTACAACAGGAAAGACAATAATTATTTATAAGTATAACAGAGAAACGTCAAGTTGGACAAAAATTCCTTTAATTGTTTAGGAACTTTCCACTGAAGCTCATTTGAAACAATCTGAATGATCCTTTTAAGTTCTCATAATGCACTCCTGCTTTCTATAAATTCCCATAGTTTGTATTTAAGTTTGGTTTAAAAACATGTGATCTAGAACCTTTTTTACAATATTATGATTGTTGATCTTTCACAGCAACATTTCAAGTTCTGAAGATACATTATTTTCTTCTTGTTAATCACGTGTCCCCTTGATTGAACTGTGAATCCTCCTGGTTAGTGTTCACGCTCACGGTGTTGATTTATGCTGATGACGTCCAAGAGTTGAAGCACATTCATCCTGTCCACAGTTAATAAGGAGATTATTGCACTGAAAGCTGGTTCTTTGTCTGCTTGATTTCTTTGTATGACTGCACCAAACCTTCACTGCATACTGGCTGTTTGTTGGCGTCATCGTTCTTCCTGTTTTGAGCGGTATTGACAATCACATCCCACATGAAGAGATGCAAAAAATTGTTGTGTTGACGAACATCAGAAGAAGAAGAAGAAAATATCATGTCTATACCGCCTCTCAAGATAAAAATCACAAGGCGCTTCACAAAAACAAAATATGTAAAAATATTTAAAAAATTCTTTAGAAAATGGTTAAAAATATATTTTAAATGAGACTAAACTATAGTCATGTGCAAAGTTCATGCTTGCTCTGGAGTGTAATGAGGAGATTATTGCAGACCTGAGTTGAGCTGACGTTGAATGTACAGAATTGATCAGGCAAATCAATTCAGATGCAGCATTGATCATGTTATGTATGGGGGTCATTTAATATCAAAATGCATATTGTAGAATAATTGTTGTAGCTCCCCAGCCTACACACACACACACACACACACACACACACACACACACACACACACACACACACACACACAATGCACAAATACAAAGCAGTGACTAAGTGGAGTAACATGGAGCCATTCACATGATTTGTTATTTTGGAAGCACCAAATGGCCATTAAGGTTGTTTCAACACAATCCTGCCTGTGGGGGCAGCAGATGTGTGATAGTTTAATAGCTAAACACACTTTTAAAACACACAAAAGCCTTTTAAGGTATGTGCAAACAATTTGGAAGTAGAAGGCTTGTTGGAAGCAACAGCTCATGTAGTCTCTTGATATTTGGGGGTGGGGGGGGGGGGGGGGGGTGGGGGGGGGGGGAACTACAGCTAACCCTGGATTAGTCGTAGCACCCCTAAGTAAATGTTAGATTTTTTTACAATTCAATTTTAATTTAACGTGTGAATGTGATAATATTTAACATACAAAACAAAAATAATCAGTAAATTATCATGTACATAGTAAAAAATTAAACCAAAACAGGAAAATGATGTTAACCTTTGACCTCATTTTCCACCTGCGAACGAGTGAAAGGTAGAGCTAGTGGTAAAATGGATCCATTTTTGTTGCCCAAATTTCCAAGGATAGTGTCAGAAACGATTGAATCTTTGGAAGTGATCTCAGACCCACAAACAACCTACGGATCTGGATGAAGAGAGTCAACCCTCAACCGCCGCAGCAGTCGAGGGTTTTGCCGCTGGAAATGCTAACACTAACATTAGCTAAACTTGCAACATTATAGGTGGTTTTCTGTGTGGCTGTATGTGTTTATGATTTCATGGAAAAGTCAGCGATTGTTCATATGTTCAGGTGTTGTTGAGGTTTTGTGCACGCATGTGTATCTGCTAGTGTTGAAGGTGTTTTAGAGAACAATAGGTATGCATGACCACTTCCTTCATAGCACCTGCAGAAAAAAATTCTGGAGCCGCCACTGCATGACTCTCTGGGTGTATTCTCGTTGAACGATTGCAGATGGGAGTTGAAGGTTTTTAAGCAGTGATTGAAGACTGTTGGAGGCTGACTGGTTGTGAGGGTGCTCAATAAATGGTTGCAGAGCCGGTCACACTGGATGGCCACAGACTTGTAAATCAGCTTCAAGTTCACCAGAGATTTGTCTAGAATGGCCTAAAAGTGCACAGTGTGGTCCGGGCTTAAAGAAACACCTTTTGCTCCGCATAAACACAATGTTAATATTATATCAATCAATCAATCAATCAATCAATTAAAGGTTTATTTATGTATAGCACCTTCCACAACCCTATTTGAATGCCCAAGGTGCTAGAACACATCACAGAAAGACATATAATCATGAAAAGAGAAGTTTATACACCAAAAATAAAGTGTAGAGCATAGGACAGAAAAATATAACAATGAATAAAAGTGAAAAATCAGACCAAGACTATTAAGTGCTTTTTAAAGTTTTTTTTTAATCACAGAAAAGTTTTTTTTTTACCTTGCTGACACTTTTGATCGCTCCTGCGATCTTCTTCAGAGCTAGCCGCTAATGGCGGCGATACTTTATTCTCCATTTATCGGTGAGGAGAGCGCGGCCAGCAGAGAGTGGCACCGTCCTTTCCTGCCCGCGCTCTCCTCTAATGTGTAAACCCCCTCATCTCTGAACATCTTATGTGTGTTCTTGCTGTGTCGTATCTCTAATTCCATGCTGTAGTTCTTTTTTAAAACACAGAGCAGTTTTGTTACCTGTTTTCCCGATACGTTTCGTTTGCGGCTGCAAACTTCATCAGGCTGACACTGATGGTGGCGTCACTTCCTTCTCCGTTTATCCGCGGGCGGCAGAGGACATTGTCGCCCTCTGCTGCCCACTCTCCCCTCTCCGATGATGCAGTCCTATGCGCGGTCCAACGAGTAAACTCCATCGTCCCTGTTCATGGTCCCACATCCACGTCTCCTTATCTCTATAGCTTCTTTTATCCATCTTTTATATTTCTGTTGTTCTGTGTTTATGATCCTTGTGTTGTCCCAGACCATTATAGGTTTTTCTCTTATGCAGTGATCTGTTACGGCTGACTTCTTTATTGTAATTTCTGCTTCTTCTTTTGCTGCTCTTGTGTGTTTTCGATTTGCCTCTTTCTCACACTCCTTTCTATGTTCTATTGTTCGTGTGTTGAGTTGGCATCCGGTTTCTCCTATATATGTTTTATTGCAGAGTTTGCATGGGATTTTGTAAACGACTCCACATTTAAGTCCAGCTGATATTTTGTCTTTTGGGTGTACTAGTCTGTTTCTAACTGTTGTGTATGGTTTTGTTGGTGTGTTTAAGTTGTGTTTTTTCATTGTTGCTCTTATTTTTTCCGTTATGCCTCTGACATATGGTAGGGTTATCACTGGTTTTAGTTATTGTCTTTCTGGGTTTCTGGTTCTTTTTTTGGGTTGTTCTTTGCTTTCTGTTGTTGTTTGTTGTTTTCCTTTGTTTATTGCCCATGTTGGGTATCCGCAGGTCTTTAAAGCGTGTTGTATGTGTTTGTCCTCTTGTTTACGGTCTCTCTCTTCTGTTATTATGTTTGCTCGGTGATATAATGTTCTGATTACTGACATTTTGTGTATGGTGGGGTGTTCTGATGTCCATAATAGATATTGGTCTGTGTGTGTTGGTTTCCTGTATGTGTTTATGTTTAGGGTCCCGTCGGTCTGCCTGCTTATTTTCATGTCCATAAATGCTATGCTGCCTTCTGTTTCTGTCTCATATGTGAACTTTATGTTGCCTGTGTCGTCAATGTTGTTTAAGTGTTGTGTTAGTGTTTCTGTTAGTCCTTTTGGTATGATTTCCAGTATGTCATCCACGTAGCGTTTCCATAATTTTATTTAGCAGTTTGGGGGGGCGGTGGCTATGGCTTTTTGCTCTAGGTCTTCCATGAAAAACTCGCACAGGGTGGCTGATAACGGGTTACCCATGGCAAAGTCTTCCAGTTGTTTGTATATTGTGTTGTCGTATGTGAAGTAAGTGGAGTTAGCTACCAGTCCTATCAGTTGTGCTATGTCATCTGCTGTGAGGTTTATTCTTTAGTGTAAAGTCTTGTCCTGTCTGATTCTGTTAACTACTATGTCTATGGTTTTTTGGGTTGGTGTTTTTGTGAACAGGGATGGGACGTCATGTGGGATGAGTATGTTGTTATCTTCTATTGTAATCTCCTTTAGTTCTTTTGCCAGTTCTATACTATTTTTGCAGTGTTGATCTGTGTTTCCTAATAACGGGCTGATAATTTTGCTGATATCTCTTGCCATGTTGTATGCTGGTGTACCTATGCTGTCAACTATTGGTCTAAGTGGGGTGTTTTGTTTGTGTATTTTTGGCGTTCCATATATTCTTGGTGTTATGTTTGCTGTAGGAATCCAGTATTTGTACATTTTTTCTGTTATTTTGCCTTTCTTGTAGTGGCTTCAGTAATTTTTTTCATGTTTTTCTTAATGCTCACCCCGCCCCTCATCTCTGTTTATGGTTCCACGCCCACATCTCCGTATCTCTATGGCTTCCTTAATCCATCTTTTATATTTTGTTGTTCGGTGTTTATGATCCTTGTGTTGTCCCAGTCCATTATATGGTTTTCCCTTGTGCAGTGGTCTGTTATGGCTGATTTCTTTATTGTGCTTCCTGCTTCTTGTTTTGCTGCTCTTGTGTGTTTTCAGCATGTTTCTCCCTCACACGCTTTTCTACGTTCTATTGTTCTTGTGTTGAGTTGGCGTCCGGGTTCTCCTATGTTAAAGTTAAAGTCAAAGTCCCATTAGTTGTCACACACACTGATGTGTGTGCGAAATTTGTTCGCATTTGACCCATCCCCTGGGGAAACGGTGAGCTGCAGACACAGCCGTGCTCCGGAACCATCTGGTGGCTTGTTTTTTGTTTTATTGGAGAGTTTGCGTGGGATTTCATAAATGACTCCACACCTATGTCCTGCTGATATCTTGTCCTTGGGTGGTTTGTGTATGGTTTTGTTGGTGTGTTTATGTTATGTTGCAGAACCATGAACAGAGACGATGGGGTCTACGCATTAGACCATGCATGGAACTATGTCATCGGTGAGGAGAGCGTGGCCAGCAGAGGGCAACAGTGTCCTTTGCTGCCCGCGGATAAACGGAGAAGGAAGTGACGCCATAATTAGTGGCTAGCTCTGAAGAAGATTGCAAGAGCGATCAAAACTGTTTGCAAGTAAAAAATATTAAACTTTTCTGTGTTTAAAAAAAGAACTTAAAAAGTGTTTAGAAGAAAAACACAGAAGGAAAATACAAAAGACTATTTAGCCTCTGAAAGGCTGAATTTATGATGGGACTGACTCCAGTGTCCTTCTGGGCACACCAGAGCAATCTCAACCCAGCACACATGGCACAACAATCTGATAAGATTATCTTTAGGGAGGTTACAACAAAAACCTGGAAAGCAGAGGAAAACAACCAGCAGATGATTGAAGCAAACAACACAGGAACGAAGAAAGAAAGGAAAACATGGCTGAAAAACAACAAATAGGACGAAGCCTAACATTAAAACCCAACAAGCTAGTTTTTGCAGAGCGTGGTTAAGTGCCGTTGTATCTCAGTGAACACATTTTCTTTAACTGCAGAGCGTCACATGGTTAATACTATCCAGGTACTCTGGCATGAAGGATGCTTGAAGCATCCCATTATCATGATTTCTCTGGATGGACTCTCTCTGCTCAACTAAAAAGGCTCACAAGGGTGATAATGACACTCCAGCTCACTCCTGGGGATAATCACACACACACACAACACAAACCGTAGTATCCGCTCACGCTGGGCTCATTTGCATCCTCATCAGTATGCATGAAATTTCTCGCTGAACTTTAATACCCTAACTGCTGCATAATACACTATAATGAGCATAAAAGTGAGGATGACAATTAAAACTCGCATTAATCACTAAATGCTGAGGGGTGGGGTTGAGATGGGGGTGGGGGTGGGGGTGGGGGGGGCTGAGATAGAAATCGCCCCAGAGAGGATGTGAAGAGGATGAAAGAAGATGAGGAGAAAATGAAAGAATGAAACCAGTGGATGATGAGGGGATAAATAAAAGGAAAATGACTGAAGCATCTCTGATTAATGAGAAACAGACAGATGAAGGCCTGCTCTCACTTCTTTGTTTTGTTTTTATTCCTCCATCGATTACCAGTCTACTTCCCTTTGTTCTTCTTTAAAGACTGACAGAAAATATTGCTCACAAAGAGGATAACATGTCTTGCTAATGACCCCCCCCCCCCCCCCCCGTTGCTGACATAAATGATTTGGAGGTGATGAATATTCAGCTGAGATCAACAAATATGATCTCATCTTTCTTTTTACACCCCTGACGTCCCCTCCCCTCAAAGTTCAGGTGTAAATTTATTCTTCCCCTCCCTTCAGCCGTGTTACATGTGTTTGATGCGGCTCGCTGCCTATAAATAAGCAGCGCCTGCAGAGTTGCTGCTCTTCATTTATGTATTTATTCATTTTGGGGGTTTATGTGAGTTCCCTACAAGTCTTCATTCATCTGATGGGTTGCTGTCTGTGTGTCCCAAAACAAAATCTGTTTGTGTCATGAAAAATAATTAAAATGAAATTTATTGAATTAATGATCTCACAAACTAGTGATAAAAGCATATACAGTATTTGTACGCTCACTGGCCACTCTATTGGGTACACCTTGCTAGAACTGGGTCGGACCCCCTTTTGCCTTCAGAACCGCCTTAATCCTTTGTGGCAAAGATTCAACAAGGTACTGGAAACATTCATCAGAGACTCTGGTCCATATTGATATATTTTTTTTCTCTATTTTATTTCATTCAAAATAAAAACAAATAAAACATATAAAACTATAAGAAATACATAACAAAAAATCTAATTTGAACGAAAAGGAGCAGAATGAAGAAAAACATCTTGTAATTTCTGCCCCTTTTTCCAGAAGAAATAATAAATGTATATACAATTTCCATTTGTCAGACACACATACAGATTCATTTTAAACTTTTTCCTGTTCTTAATTCCAGTGCGATCATGATCATTGATTTAATTTACATTTTCATAATTATTTAGTTAACTCAATTTGGTACATTTTTTTGAATATATTAAATGACGGAGTTTTTTTAATTTCCCTTTTAAAGTTATTCCATAATTTAACACCATTTACAGATATATTCCATTCCTTAATTTTAGTTCTAAGTCTTGGTTTTGTAAACACATCAGTTTCTTTCAGCATGCAATTACTAGTTCTCTTTTCAAATATCCCCTGAATGTTTGTTGGCAGAGTACCTAAATTGGCTTTACACATGGTTTGTAAGATTTTCCAGTCTTTTAAATCATGAAATTTCAGTAATTTATATTTTATAAGCAATGGGTTCGATGGATCTCTACAGCCACTATAACTGATTATTCTCAGAACTCTTTTCTGTAAAATAAATAAGGGTTGTGTATAGTTTTTGTATGTGCTCCCCAGATTTCTACACAATAAGTCAAGGATGGAGAAATCAGTGAATTGTACAATGCCAACAAACCAGAATTAGTCAGTAAAAACTTGACTCTATGTAAAACTCCTAAGGATTTGGCAATTTTACCTTTTATGTAACTAATATGGGATTTCCATGTCAAGTCTTCATCAATAAGAACTCCAAGAAATCTAGTTTCTTTTACAGGTGCTGGCCAGTAAATTAGAATATCATCAAAAGGTTGAAAATATTTCAGTAATTCCATTCAAAACGTGAAACTTGTACATTATATTCATGCAATGCACACAGACCAATGTATTTCCAATGTTCATTACATTTAAATTTGATATTCATAAGTGACAACTAATGAAAACTCCAAATTTGGTATCTCAAAAAATTAGAATATTCTGAAAAGGCTGAATATAGAAGACACCTGCTGCCACTCTAATCAGCTGATTTACTCAAAACACCTGCAAAGGCCTTTAAAAGGTCCCTCAGTCTTGTTTTGAAGGCACCACAATCATGGGGAAGACTTCTGACTTAACAGCTGTCCAAAAGACAATCATTGACACCTTGCACAAGGAGGGCAAGACACAAAAGGTGATTGCTAAAGAAGCTGGCTGTTCGCAGAGCTCTGTGTCCAAGCACATTAACAGACAGGCGAAGGGACGGAAAAAATGTGTTAGAAAAAAGTGTACAAGCTCTAGGGATAACCGCACCCTGCAGAGAATTGTGACGACAAACCCATTCAAAAATGTGGGGGAGATCCACAAAGAGTGGACTGCAGCTGGAGTCAGCGCTTCAAGAACCACCACGAGGAGACTCATGAAAGACATGGGATTCAGGTGTCGCATTCCGTGTGTCAAGCCACTCTTGAACAAGAAACAGCGCAAGAAGCGTCTCGCCTGGGCCAAGGACAAAAAGGACTGGACTGATGCTGAGTGGTCCAAAGTTATGTTTTCTGATGAAAGCAAGTTCTGCATTTCCTTTGGAAATCAAGGACCCAGAGTCTGGAGGAAGAGCGGAGAAGCACAGAATCCACGTTGCATGAGGTCCAGTGTAAAGTTTCCACCGTCAGTGATGGTGTGGGGTGCCATGTCATCTGCCGGTGTTGGCCCACTCTGTTTCCTGAGGTCCAGGGTCAATGCAGCCGTCTACCAGGAAGTTTTAGAGCACTTCATGCTTCCTGCTGCTGACCAACTTTATGGGGATGCAGACTTCACCTTTCAACAGGACTTGGCACCTGCACACAGTGCCAAAACCACCAGCACCTGGTTCAAGGACCATGGTATCCCTGTCCTTGATTGGCCAGCAAACTCGCCTGACCTTAACCCCATAGAAAATCTATGGGGTATTGTGAAGCGGAGGATGCAATACGCTAGACCCAACAATGCAGAGGAGCTGAAGACGACTATCAGAGCAACCTGGGCTCTCATAACACCTGAGCAGTGCCACAGACTGATCGAGTCCATGCCACGCCGCATTACTGCAGTTATTGAGGCAAAAGGAGCCCCGACTAAGTATTGAGTGCTATACATGCACATTCTTTTCATGTTCATTCTTTTCAGTTGGCCAACATTAGAGAAACAAACATTTTTTCATTGGCCTTTAGAATATTCTAATTTTCTGAGATACCAGATTTGATGTTTTATTTGGTTGTCACCTATAAATATCAAAATTAAACGTAATAAACATCGGAAATACATTGGTCTGTGCGCATTGCATGAATATAATGTACAAGTTTCACGTTTTGAATGGAATTACTGAAATATTTTCAACCTTTTGATGATATTCTAATTTACTGGCCAGCACCTGTACTCTTTGAATTTCAATCCCATCTATTTCCAATGACACATCACTGTTCTTTTTATCATTAAACAGTATAAAATTTGTTTTATTAAGATTCAGTGTCAATCAATTAATATCAAACCAGTTTTTAATTTTAATCGGTTCATCATTTATCACTTTAGCCACCTCCTCAACATTTGATCCTGAGTAAAACAGTGTTGTATCATCAGCAAATAGAATGGTACTGAGTGTCTTAGATACATTTACCAAGTTGTTAATAAACAAAATGAGCAGTTTTGTGTCATGACTCCCAGTCTTTCACCCTCCTCTGCCTCTGCTGCCTCTTCATCAAGCCCTCAGCCACTTCATTCATCTCACCTGTTCCTGTCATCAGCAGTGTTGGGAACGTTACTTTAAAAAAGTAATTAGTTATAGTTACCGATTACTTTGTCAAAAAAGTAACTCAGTTACTAACTGAGTTACAAGATCATAAAAGTAACTAATTACCAACAAAAGTAACTACTTAGTTACTTTTTTCATTAAAGAATGCAAGAATTACTACAATAGTAAAATATAAATGACTAATGACTGGAACATAATAAAATGTATGTCCAAATGTTTTTTATTAACCTGAATAATTTAAACAAATAAGCACTTAACAGGAGGAACTACTAACAGGAGCATTACACTAATCTAGACTATTAAAAGGTCACTGTGTGATATTTAACAAAAACCCAATCAGCTAAAATTTAAAATTGCAAATAGAAACACCTGTAAAGGTTCCCGAGCCTTTAAATGGTCTCTCGGTCTAGTTAAATTACAGAAATAAATGTAATTTTGCACAGCATTCTAATTTTTCCAGCTTCACATAATTGTGTGTTTTAGCAGCATTTCTGTTGCTGCTAATCTAGTAACGGTTAAATAAATAAATAAATATCCTTTAAAATGACACTAGAAGAGGCACGAGCCTGATGGAGGACTTACATTTACTAACGTGGGTCAGACCCAACCACAGAAGAGCTGAAGCTGGGTGGTAAACACACACAGGTAGTTCTAATAACACCTGAGCTCCATGTCGTCTGAGACTGATGCATCAGTGTTACAGCGGGACTAAAGACATGATCAGAAACAGGTTACAGCTGGATGATCTAGGAAGGTAGAAGATCAGGACGTCTGAGCGGTGAACAGGTGAGCGGACCTTCGGGACGTCCCGCTGTCATGCTAAGGGCACGGCTGCAGACCCGCAGATTCGCTGCTGCACGCATTTCCTTATCAGTAACAGAAACGACGTTTTGATACAAGAAGACGAAATTAATTAGTTTGCTCGTTACAGAAAGAAATATTTTTTATTAACGCGGTTATTTTAAAGAGTTATTCCCGTTGGGTCTACAGAATGCAGCGACTGAGACCGTGAGGGTCTCCGCCCACCCGGCCAATCATCATCGTGTTTGTAAGTGCGTTACCGACACCTCTTTCTCCCTGGCTGCAGCTGAAGTGGGGCGGTCAGAAAGCCTCACGCAGCTGCTCAACGTTCGACAAGCACATAGTAACGCACAACGTTCCATCCCCAGTAACGGTAACGGTGTTGCAACGGCGGGAAAAGTAATTAATTAGATTATTCCGTTACCTATAAAAGAACGCCGTTAGAAACGCCGTTATACTTAAACGGCGTTACTCCCAACACTGGTCATCAGCTCATTACACACACCTGCTCCCCCTGCTATATATTCACCAGCCAGCCACCAGTCCCCTGCCAGATTATTGAACACTTCTTGTTAGTAGATCTTCCAGCCTTGCACCTTGCCTTCACAGCCTCTGGACCTCGTTTTTTCGCCTGACCCCTGCCTTGAACTCTGCCTGCCACCACGACCCTCGCCTGTCTACTACCACGTCTCCAGCCTGCTCCCTGTACCTGCTTGTCCCGATCTGGTTTTTACCCACGCCTCCTCTCCAACTCTGTCTCCTGCCTCGCCCTCCTCTGGTAACGCTACATCAATAAAGACTTTTTATGAAACATTTACTGTTTGGTGTCATCACGGGTCTTCCGAGTTCTGGTCGTGACTGTTTTGGTCCGAGGACCGACCCTTGTGGCACTCCACAATTAATATCACATAGTTTTGATTTATGGTCGTTTATCTGAACAAACTGTTTCCTTTTTCCTAAATAAGTTTTAACCCATTGATGAGCCACACCTCTTATTCCATACTGACTTAATTTTCGAAGTTACCTTGAGTGATCAATGATGTCAAATACTTTTTTCAAATCAATGAAAACCCTAACAAAGTCATTTTTATTGTCAATTGCTGTTATTTTATTCGTTAATTCCATTATTGCCATTGCTGTGGAATGTTTAGTTCTAAACCCATATTGTTCATTGCATCACATCAGCACATCCATGATGAGAATCCGCATCCCAAAGGTGCTCTATTGGACTAAGATCTGGTGACTGTGAGGCCATTTGAGTACAGTGAACCGGCTGGCTGTGTCCAGATTCAGGGGTTGCATACTCATGAGGTTAGATTTTAAGACCAATGGCGTCACAGCGCCACAACAAAGAATGTCCAAATTCAAAGAGTGTTCAGAATGCCGTTCTTTTCCCAGATTTTGAGAACAGGTGCGGTGTAGTGTCCTCACCTCTATAAATCCCGAGATGCACTGCGGGATATCACACAGATGGTTGTGAAATGCACCAGTGTTTTCATGTTCTCAGAACCCCAAATTACTCATGTCATGAAGCTAGCTTAAGTTGTTGACGTGAAATCGGTAAAAGCTTTTAAACTTTAAAAAAAGGCAAAAATTCTTTACCAGTATATTGTTGCGTCTCAGTCTGACATACAAAATGTGCCCGGGCGCCAGCGGTACATCTGCTGTAGCTCTTCAAACGGTAACAAAACAAGAAAATAGTTTAAAGCACGTGCAAGCTCCATTTCTGCAGCTTCTTCTTAGTGCGGTAGCCATTGCTAGGTGACAGGAGGACATCTGCCGAAGTAGGGGTGGGGCTATTGTTCAAGGCTAGACTGTCCAAATTCACAGCTGTTAACATCCGGTCTAACCGATCCCAGAACATTTTCTCCTGAGACCAATGAGGATGGGTACTCATGAGCATGCAACCCCTGGATTTGGACACAGCCATTCTCATGTTCAAGAAACCAGTCTGAGATGATTGGAGCTTTATGACATGGTGCATTATCCTGCTGAAGGTAGCAATCAGAAGATGGGTACACCGTGGTCATAAGGGGATGGACATGGCAACAATACTCGGGTGTTGCTACGGTGATCCGTTAGTACTAAGGGGCCCAAAGTGTGCCAAAAAAATGTCCCCCACACCATCACACCACCACCACCACCACCACCAGCCTGAACCGTTGATAAGATGGATCCATGCTTTCATGTTGATGTCAAATTCTGAGCCAACCATCCAAATGTTGCAGCAGAAATGGAGACTCATCAGACCAGACAACATTTTTCCAATCCTCTATTGTCCATGTTTGGTGAGCCTGTGTGAACTGTAGCCTCAGTTTCCTGCTCTTATCTGACAGGAGTAGCAACTGGGGTGGTCTTCTGGATCGTTATGGATAATAAAAAGCACAGTCGTAGAATTTTGTGCAAACACAGCACATTTGTCTTGATCTTGCAGTGGCAATAACATTTGTTGTTGAAAATATTATATTTTAAATACAACAAACAATACATGAAAAACACATTTCCTACACTTCACCAAATTCAAACAAGTTTCTAAAACCCAAACATGATCGTTAAATAACTCCACCCACATGAAACCTTCTAATACCATAATACGCACCAATTTTTCACACCGATAGAGAATTCAATTTTACTCACAGAATTTTTCACTGTGGAAGACATGACAGACTTACATGATGTGACTGTCTAGACAGATTCATGTCCTCAGAACACAAGTGATACACACACACACACACACACACACACACACACACACACACACACACACACACACACACACACACACACACACACGTGCGATGTTCTAATCTACATCTTTGTTGCAGAGTTGACATATTTCTTCCAGTATTTGACCCTCTTTTGTCCTTCTGGCTGTTCAGAAAGGTGTGTGCGTGTGTGTGCGTGTGTGTGTGTGTCTGTGTGTGTGTGCATGTGTGTGTGTGTTATAAGGAGGTGTAATAAAAACCCCATCTGCATTTCCATAAATCAGACAGGCAGGTTTGTTGTCACCCGGCTGAGGGGCCTGAGAGCAAGGCCCCGGGGTCTACAGGGATTAAATGAGGAATGTGTGTGTGTGTCAACTCATAGTATGACACATTTCCAGTAACAACACCCACAGCTCATCATCACTGCAGTGAACTTAATGTTTAAAACATAAAGTCTGCGAGGTTTTTTTGCTCTCTGTCTTTCCTCATGAACCAAACTGTTGGCGTGTCTCCGGTAGAGTTCCCGTCATGTTTGTTTTACAGTGATTTGTTTTTGTTATTTTGATTTTGGCTCATTTGTGTCTACGCTTCTGTTAGTGTTTTGTAAAAATATGTGTTTGTGCTTTTCTATCATGTTCTGTGTTGTTTTGTTCACAAGCAAATTCAAGTTTAGGGATTTTTTTATGAAGTTTTCTCCAAATAATCAATTATTTATCTCATTTTTTATCTCAAACAGTAACAGTGTAATTTTCCCAGACTTTTTTAGTCATGTTCTGATCAGGAGTTGTTTTTTTTTTTTTTGTCCCAGTACTGACTCAGGTGATGTCCACCTCAGTCAGCACCTCCCTTTGAAATACTTTACTCATTTAAAGGGCAACTCTTTGAAAAACATCATGGGAATCGTGTTCAAAATTATCATTTAAAATCCTATACACACACATTTAGGTTTTTCTGATAGAAAAATATTAACTTCAGTTTAATATTTTAAAAAGATTTTTTATTAAAAAATAAACTTTTACTGACTTATGAGTAATAAGTGGAGATATCTTTCATTCCTCTAGCGTTTATCTCATTTATTATTTAAACAGTAGAAGAAACAGGGACAGAGGAGGAGACAAAGGAAGGGAAAGAAGAGAAAAAAAGACTGACCCAGAACCCCTGGGCATGTCACGCAGCAAATTAAATTAATTTGAGACTCAGAAACGTCTCCAAGCCCATCATTTAACTCACATCATCACTTATGTTCTTTTCAATCACTGACAAGAATTAAACTGGTTTTAATCCAAAAACCTCTTCATCAAAAGTTTTTTCACTCAGTGAGGAGACTGCTCCCCAAAAGACCCCCCCCCCCCACCCCCACCCCACCCCACCCCACCCCACCCCGAGGGCCAGTACCAAAGACAGCAAGGGCATATAAAGAGCGAGTGTCCCATCTGATGGATCCGATACGCGCCGACAGGTCGGAGGATCCAGCAGTCCAATTATTCAGGAAGAGGAGACGATGACTTTCTGTTTGTTCTGCTTTTAAATAATACAGCAGAATAACAGCCAGCAAACAAAAGCATCGGTGTTGTTGTGGAGCGACGCCGTGAATAAGATCCACAGAGGAATGCTTAAATTACCAAAGAGAATGTTTTGTTGGTTGTTAAACATTGATGGGAAGGGAAGAGTGAGGCTCGAGGAGGGATTAGCTCCCACACGGTCACCTTTTTAATACTTGCAGGCACAAGACATATTTTTATTTTACATTTACTGTCATGGCTGCGGGGTGTGAAAAAAAACAGATGACTGCTAAGGAATAGTCACCATCCCTAAATGTGAACTTGTGAAGACTCCGCTCTGAGATTTAGCCCTAAATAATTGACAATGCTGTATTATAATGCCGTGGAGATTTTTCTTCCTTGAAATGCTCATTTCACCATGCATATGTTTTTTAACACTCATGCATCTGAAAAATAATTGAAACGCCTGTGCGCTGCTGAATATTTAATTCACCTCCACCACTTTCTCCTAAATTTTCACAGGCTGAACGATGGCTTTTGCACCCCACCCCAAAAAAGAAAGATATGAATTTTTCAGGCTTTTTAAATAATTAAGCCCAAAGTGTTGGGGGGGGGGGGGGGGGGGGGGGGTGAAGTCCTGTTAAACTAATCTGAGACGGGCAAAAAGGTCTGGGAGGGACATTAGAAATTTATTATTTTATCAGCAGCTATTTATTATTAACATAGAAAGATCCCATTAGCATTCATAGACAAAGGGGCTCCTGGGAGGATGCCCTGTGGATTTCAAGGTGATGCATTAAAACAGAGAAGTTAAAGAAGGGCAAAATATCCGCTGCAGCCAGCCACTGATCTGCATATTCACCAACGTCTTCCACTCAGTGAAGCCAGCAGGGTGGCTGGAGGTGGATTTTCTGAGTTGAAAGCACAGGATGCCCTCTTTCCGTGTTTCAAGGTTTTACGTACCGGTGTCGTACTTTAAATATATTCCATCACTGATGGAATACTACTGTACATTTTGTGCACAATCATTTAAGTTATGATAAAGAAGTGTGACCGTCTGGAATTTTAGGAGTTTGCTGGTCTGGAGCATACTGGTGCATGTTAACCATCGGTGTCAACACAGTGCCAAGAAGATAAGAAAATAAGCAATTGTCTGTGTCCATCAGTCTGGGAAAAGTTGTGAAATATTTTCCGAATGAATAATCATTTTATAATCATTAATCTTGTTTGGTGTCAAATATGGACACGAGCAGCAAAAAAGCCATTGTGAGAAGAACATCAGGGACAGGCTGAGATTCTGCTGAAGACACAGAGATAAGACTGCTGAAGGCTGAGAGGAAGTTATTTTCCCTTGCGAATCACCATTCTGATTGATTGGGAAATCTGGGAAAAAAGATTTGTCTGGAAACAAAAAGGCATGCCCTCCTATCAGTCCTGTGTCCTCATTTATCCGTTCATCCCGTGTTTATCTTTGTTATCCATTTTTTGTTGTTTTTTTTTTTTTACCGGATCTGTTTCAGCTAGTACCTCTAGTCATCATCTGCAATCGCCGGTGTTGGTGGCGTTACTTCCTGTACTCCGCGGGCAGCAGAGGACGGTGTTACCCTGAAATGGGATAGCACAAGGATCATAAACACAGAACAACAAAAATACAAAAGATGGATCAAGGAAGCGATAGAAATAAGGAGACGTGGACACAAAATCATGAAAGAGACGATGGAGTATTCACGTTAGATCACGCATGGGACAGTGTCATCAGTAAGGAGGACACCCTCTGATGCCCGTGGATAAAAGGAAGTGACGCCACCAACACCGGCGATCTCTGATGATGATGACTACTAGCTGAAACATGTCAAGTAAAAAAAAAAATAAAAACTATTTTTTTTACTAAACTGTGTAAAAGGAAAATAGTCCTGTGTCCTGTCAACAATAAAGCTTTAATGGGCTGCATGTTGGTGCAGTTGTTAGCACTGTTGCCTCTCAACACAAAGGTTGCAGGTTCGAAACTCGGCTGTGGCCTTTCTGCGTGGAGTTGCGTGTTCTCCCCATGCATGCGTGGGTTTCCTCCGGGTACTCCGGTTTCCCCCACAGATCACAACATGCCCTATAGGTTAAAGATTGTAAGTCGCTTTGGATAAAAGCATCTGCCAAATAAATAAACATAAACATAAAGCCTTTTGGGACCTTTTATGTGTGGAGTTGCTTCTCAGCCAGACAAGTCAGTCAGACAGAGGCTCAGGGGTTAGGAGTTCGCCCAGTAATTGGTGGGTTGTAGCCTCAAATCCAGGCTCCTGCCCGCTTTCATGTCAGTCGTTGTGTTCTTGAGCAACACATTTCCCCCTCCTTGCCTGCTGGTGATGGTCGGAAGGACCAGCGGCACCCGTGCTTGGTGTCCCAGGGCAGCTGTAGGTCATCACTGTCAACATGAAAGTTTGTGAGAATGGATGAATGGCTCACTGTATAGTAAAGTATTTTGGAGTCGCCTGACTCAGACAGGCACTATACAAGTGCAGGTCATTTTTCATTTAGCTTAGCCTCAGAGCACAGTTTTGACTAATGAATGGTACCTAAACATCCTCCAAGAGGAACGCCTCAAAGTTATTTACTTTTTGTCAGTATATTGAAACCTGTAACATGACCTGTTTACCAGTGTGTTCTTATAATAGGCCATCTGTCTAACAGCTAATCTGAAATTCACAGATTGACAAAATGTTTAAACTCTGTAAAGATGATACGTAGGACTTTGATGACACCACTGCTATTTACTGCAAAGATCAATGAATATCACATTTGTCAAACACATTATTACTTATGACTTGAATTTGAAATCTATAACAAATGTTGGTAAATGTGTGTGTCTGACTCTGAAACAAGGTCCTGTGGTTTCTGCAATTTCATAATTCAGCCTAACTCAGTCAACCGACTGAACAAACTTTCAACAGTCTTATTTTATGACAAAGCCCAGAGATCTCCTCATACCTGAGAGATCTCTGAATCTAAAAGACTGTTGAAAGTCAAGCAAGATCAAGCAGAGCATGTACAAGATAAAAAAAGATCCATTTTTATTTGTTTTTATGTGAAAAATGACCTAAAATGATGAGTAGAAGAGTCTCGCCTAAATCTAATAAGAAACCAGCTGAGAAAGAGGCCCAAACTCACTTCCAGCTGAGCCAACAGCAGCCTTCACACACAGCAGGCACACGGTGGGCCTTTATAAAAAGATCCTCAAGTCAATCATGTTCTGCAAATTTCATGAGCCGACCGTCCTCCTCCTGCATTTCTAACCAGGCTGTCAAAGTAACAGAAGGTTGTTTAAGCACTGAATCAGAAAATCAGCTCGTTCAGACTTAAAACCTTCCATATTCAAAGCCTTTTTCTTCTTCTTACCTCAACTCTCTCACAACTGCCATTGTACTGCAACAGTGCTGTGTGTCCAGCCTCAAAATCTCATCACACTCTATTTTGGGGAAAATGTAGCACCACAGGATTGCCTCTTATCATGTGGTGCTTGAGGGGAATTGAAAAGAGAGAAAAAAGAATGCAGAGCTGACAGTGATTCTAACAACTACGTGGAGCTTGCAGGACTCCTCTGAGCTGAGGAAAAATAAGAAAAAGACAAACGAGAAGGAAATGTAAAACTAACCATCCCCACTGTCAGAGAACAGGTGCCAAACCTAACACTAGTTAACCTGAGATTAAAGAAAATGACTAAGCTAAAATGACTAAGCTACATAAATAGCCTACGCACCTTGCCAAAAACCAAGTGAAAATTCTAAAAATTAAAAATTTGAAAGGAGATTTGAATGAGACACAAATTAATGTACTCACAGGGCACTAGGCAACAAGATAAAGACCATAAATGTTAAGGAGCTATATTCCCCAAGGAGGAGGCTGGAAGCAAAGATCAAGGCAACACAGGGAGAAATTAGCCAGCTGTCAGTTACAAAAAACAAATATATATATATATATATATATATATATATATATATATATATATTTTTTTTTTTTTTTATGGAAATGCCACAGATTGAGGCCAGGCTACCCAACCAAAGCACTTTAGAGGAGCAGAAACCAAAACCAGGAGAGTGTTCACAGCTAAGTGTCCTCTCAGTGGCAAGTCAATAACCTGACAATAGATCCTGAGAGGAATGAGCAGGAAACGTGATGAGAAGTTACACCAGTGCCCCCATATCTAAATCAAAACATGCCTCTTTGGAAAAGATAGACTGCACCAGGTCCTGAAATTATTCAGATCTGACACAAAAACAAACTAGAAAGCTTGGCAGCAAAATCAAACTATGTGTTCATAAATACAACCCAGGCGGATTGAATGGCCCAAAGCTGATGTCCCATGTCTAAAGGCCCAACTAACAACCAACCATCTGCCTACATAGGACACAGGTTCTATCAGCAAGGCTGAAGTGGAAAGTGGCAATAACATGTGGCCAAACACATGCTGCCAAGAACAATAGCTGGTGTTTGCTTCCAATTCAATTCAAGGGCAATTCAAACCAGACTGCACAAGTAGGTATAATGCAGCACATACTGAGGTGATGCTCTGTCTCAACTACTGTTCTGCAAAGGTTTGAAGCCACTCAATAATATCATCTTGTGGCAACAGATACTGGTTCCAGAGTGGAGCAGTCATCAACCCTGGATGACGTCAAATGAGTGAGACATTGACTCCATGATCCCCTCTATCAAGACGTGCACCAAAGACATCAAAATGTCGTCTATCCTGGAAATATGTGGTTGGACGATATCAAAGAGAGACTAGGTGTTCACAACTGAAGGGGATGAAGACAAAACTGAACAAGCTTTGCATGAAACCACTAAGGTTCTGGAGCACAAGAAAGTCCCCAGTGATAAACCACACCAGACAGATACAACATGCAGATTGTGTAAAACTACCAGAGACAGTCCAGCATGTAATAGCAGGATGTAAGATGTAGGCAGGCAAAGTGTACACGGACTACCATGACCAGATGACTGGTATAGCATGCAGGAACATCTGTGTCGAGCATGGAAGCATGGACTGTAGGTTCCACGGTCCAAGATGGAGGCTCTGGGACTTCCATATCCACAAAGAAAAGCCTGTTATGCTAATGAACTAGCCATTGTTGTGGTCGACAAACTGCAAAACAAGAGGAAAATGATAAATCGGCCAACCTTTTATATCACATTTCTGACTCGGAGAACTCCAAAGCGCTTTACACCACAGCCAATGTTTCATTCATTCATTCACGCACTGAAGGTGATGAGCGATGATGAAGCCACAGCTGCCTTGAGGCACACTGACACAGGCTAGGCTGGACAGGCACCACCGGTTACTCCGACCACCACCGGCAGGAAAAGAGGGTAGTGTGTTGCCCAAGGACACAATGAACTGGCAACCCACTGGTTTCAGGGCCATCTCTGAGCTCTATGCCACCTAACCCTTACCCCAACGGCTGACAAAGGAAATGAAGATGTGAAAAGTCAAGGTTGCAGCTTTGCCAGTGGTCATTGGTGCATTCATGACCCCAAACTAGGAAAACGGCTCCAGTGGAGCTCAACCTGTCTGACCAGAAGGGTGGAGACATGGAGCAGCTAAGATTCTGAGTAGAGCTCATGAGGCCAAAAACTATCGTCATTAAGCAGAGAACAGAGTCATGTTATTTTTGCTAAATCTATATAAAAGTCAAACACTGAAGACATATGGTGGGACCACAAAAACCTTTAACCTGAAGGGTCTGGATCACTTTGAGTCTGGACTAAATTAAACAATCATCAGTTCAAAAATGCTGTTTTATGTTGAAACACCCAAAGATTAAGCAGTTTGGTAAATAGAAGAAAAAATTTGTTTGTTGAAAAAATGTCACCAAGACGACACGAGACTGTTTGTGAAAAAACTAACCAAATAAAACTAAAGCACAAGACTTTATAAAACTCAGCATTTATAAATCCAAACATTACAGCTCCACTCTGCATGTTCTCAGGATCACTTTCATTTTCTATTTCATTTCTTTCAAGGTGGAATAATGCTCAGACTCCCTCTGTTTGCCCTGCACCAGCCAAAGAGGATGCTGGGTAATATCAGCGGTGTTGTGCCTGAAGTGGTGGAGCTCTTCTGTGACCAAATACTCATCTCCCTTCTAAACCCAAAAGAACCCATTAATATTTCAAATTAATGCAAATAACCTTAAATGATGAATAATTGGCCCCCTGTATCAAAATTCAATTACTGTTAAACACTGTTGAATTGCTGATTGAAATAATATGAATAATTTCTTTGACAGAGTGAGACCCAGAGAAATGTAGTTATCTTAATGAGAAGGTGAAAAAATGTAGGCTCAAGAGGGAATTTCACAATAAAAGCATGGCATCAGAGCGATATGAACTATATTTTATATAAACTAAAACAATGGTAAATGTGTTTATCTCTCTTGACATTTGACTCATTGCACGGTTACATTTTATTCTGTTTATGTAGCTCAGGAGGTAGAGCAGGTTGTCCAGCAATCGGAAGGTTGCAGGTTTGATCCCGACTCCAACCAGAGAATGCTGCTGTTGTGTCCTTGAGCAAGACAATTAACCCCCCCTTGCCTGCTGATGGTGGTCTGAGGGACTGATGGCACCAGTGCGACCCAGGGCAGCCGTGGCTACATTGTGGCTCATCCTCACTAGCATGTGAATGTGTGTGAATGGGTGAACAACTGATTGTGTTTTAAAGCACCTTGGGGGGTTCTAGACTCTAGAAGTCGCTATATCAAATATAGGCCATTTACTATTTATTATTATAATTGTTCAGTGAAACATTTTATTTTTAAATCTTGAGAGAAGCCTTTTTAAATTATTATAAATGATCAAAATTATTTTCAATTAATGAGTAATATCTTTGTGTTTGAGGTCTTATTTCAAAATAAAGACATTTAAAATGCATAGAAGACCAAAGCTTGAGTGCTGGAAGGTGAAAATAAGTAAAAATACATGTTTACAGTTTATTTAGAAGAGGCAAGTATGAAACGCCAAGACTGAAATGAAAACCAGATACAAATATGTGTTTATGCAGCCATGATGCTCATGTCATTGGACATGTCGGTTGCTCAGTGTTCAGTTTAAGGTGTGTGAGGTGCTTTATGAGCCGATTGTGAAAAAAACTTCGACAACTGTGATGAAAACATCACAGCAGCGCCATCTACAGGTGAAGCTTCAGCTAAACAACTTCACAGGAGAAGAGGTCATTTTCCAAGCTAGGAAGTAGAAAGTCAAACAATAAAACATAGAATCATAATATTTATAGCATGCAGATCATGTTTGGTACGTTCTTGCTGTGTTTCACTCCTAATTCCATTTTTGGTTCTTTTTTTAAACAAAAATGTGTGTACCGTTATTTCCAGACTATAGAGCGCACCAGCCTAAAAGCCGCAGATATCTACTGAATTGAAAACGTAGTTTAACTGAACGTAACTGATCAGTATCAAACAAAACAGAAAAGTTATTGATTAGTTTATTCATCTTCCTCCTGCGCACTGAAACCACTGAAGTCATCATATTCAGTGTCGGAGTTGAACGGCCTCAGAAGAGCTTCGTCACATACCTTTTCTGTGGCAATGTCAGTGTCGCTCTCCGTGTTGCTGTCATCATCCCGGGGTGAAGCTGGGAAAACAAGCAGCGTTGTTTTACTGTGAAAAAAATCCTCATGGGCACTTTCCATAGCACTCCTTTAACCATTCCTTCATTAGACTTTCCAGCATTCATCCTTTCTGGTTGACTAAAGCCGCATGGTTCAAAGCGTGGGAAAAAAGTAGCGGCTTATAGTTCGGAAAATACGGTAGACATGTCTCCATGTTGAAGTTGTTTTTCTACATAACTTAATGGTAAATTGATTCTCATGGCTCCGCTATTGGCATCAAAAGGTTGAGTCCGCATCTGTGAGTTTTGTCTGGGGGAGGATGAAAGCTAAAGGAGGTGATCTGAAGATCACAAGTAGGGTAGAAAACCATTTTACTGAAAACTTTGGTCTTCATCAGATCTTAGAGAAAAAAAACTTACAACTGGAAACAAAGTTAGGTTTATTTGGATGGATGGACAGATGGATGAACAGATGAATAGGTGGATGGATGGATGGAAGGATGATGGATGGATGGATTTTAGATTAATAGAAAGACAGATGGATGGATGGATGGATGGACGGATAAACAGATGAATAGGTGGATGGATGGATGGATGGATGGATGGATGGATGGATGGATGGATGAACAGATTAATAGGTGGATGGATGGATGATGGATGGATGGATTTTAGATTAATAGAAAGACAGATGGATGGATGAACAGATGAATAGATGGATGGATGGATGGATGGATAAACAAATGGATGGATGGATGGATGATGGATGGATTGATGGATGGATGGATCAAAGGATTTTAGACGAATAGAAAGATGGTGGATGGATGGGGGTAAATGGAAGTTGGAGGAATGAACAGATGGATGAATGGCTAAAGCCTGGTTCATGCTTCTCCATCAGCTCCGTAAGGGACAGACACGCACGGATTGACGGAAGCGTTTTGCTCTCAGACTTCTCCGTCTCCTGGAGTGTTGCAAAGCATTTGCCCGGCAGGACCACAGAGGGCGTAGCGCTGTTCTGTGGTATCCTGTCATGTACCGGTCCAAGATAGTGTGTTTATTGTGTTTTTTGTATATCAGAGACTTTTTAACACAGACAAATTTGTCTCTCATTCTCCTCCACCTCTTCATGCGCTCCCCACCTCTAAACCCACGTTTCCTGTCATTTCCGTCCACAAATAAAACGCTTGCTGCGCATCTTTTCACTCCTCCAGTCACGGGGGATTAAACGTTCATATTTTTTGTTTTTTCGCGAGGTATTCTTCAAGCTGCTCCATGTCTGCCGCTTGTTATCCTCGACTCTCTTTATGTTTTTGAGGGCGCAATGGCGGCGCTGTAAACAACAGCAGCGTCCTGACCAATCACAAGCTTGCGTTGTCCGTCTTGACTGACGGATGTTTAGAAAAGAGAGCTCGACTCCGTCCGTCCTTGCGGAGCTCTCCGGCAGGCCCGCAAGGACGTTGCGTGTCTCCGCACTGACGCAGACGGAGAAGCATGAATCAGGCTTCAGACAATTGAAAATATTGCTGGGTTTTAATATTTCGTCTCTTCATATGACTTTAAACTCACTCATCTTTTACCGTAGAGACGCAGGTTGCTAGTGCCCAACTCCAGCAGCCATTGGGTGAGAGACAGGAGACACCATGCACAGGTATACAGTCCATCACAGGGACACATGTAGAGACAACAAGTCATACACACTCAGGGACAATTTAGAGTCTCAAATCAAACCTGAAATGCATGTTTTTGGTATGTGGGAGGAAACCAGAGTATGCTGCCAGAAACCCACACGTGCCAACTCCATGCAGGAAAAATGCCAATGGGATTTGAACCTGCAACCTTCTTACTGCACGGCACCAGTGCTACCAATTACGCCACCATTTACACTCATATCTGCAATAGCAAATTTGGAAAACAACTTAGCTTAAAACATTTTTCACGCGTCTTAACAACGTTCTAACATAGTGCTACAACCAGGTTGGTTTTAAAAATGAAGGACCACAAAATGAAAGAGGGACCACAAAATGAAAGAGGGACCACAAAATGAAAGAGGCGTGTGCAGGATGGAAAAATTCAAATACTATTTTAATATAAATAAGGATTTTAAAACACAAAGTTCCAATAAAAGTTCAATAAATACAAGCATTTAAAGGCAAGTGGTTACATGTTTAAAATGGGGATTCTCAATTAAAACAGACATCTAAAAGCTCTCAAACAGACCAAACGTTGGTCCCTTGCCTTGACCATATCCCCCAAACAAAGGTCTGCTGATCATACTTGCAGGTTTGACAGCCAAAAGAGAGCCAGCACTCTGGTCCCTTGTCTGTTTTAAAACTTTAAAAGCATTCTTACCTTCACCCTTTAAAAACCCCTAAAACCCTTTAAAACACTAATGGTGCCAACAAAGGAGACATGGCATGGATCTGGTCTCTCAGTCTCTGTCCATTCTTCTTCTTTGAAGGATACAACAGCCTAGATGCCAAAAAGGCATATTGCTGCTATCACCAAGACAAAACCATACACTCCCCCCGCTAGAGCTGGTCATACACCCCCAAAGCACGCAAGAAATCCGGCAGCACCTTCACTCCCCGTCTGTTCCTCACCTCCAACACCGTCCCGAGCCTGAACACCCTCACCTCACAACCAAATAGGGAGCGCAGCTCGCTCGCATACCGCTGGCATGTCAATACGACGTGGGTCACAGTTTCCGGTGCCTTACAATCACACCTCCCATCCAAGTGTTTTCCCACCAAGAACAGCCTGCTCCTGAGACCACAATAGCCCAGCCTTAATTGGGTCAACGCCACAGTGGACCTCCTCTTAAAAGCCATGTCCAGCGTCTCATCGCCCACCAACCTCTGCAGCCCATAAAAGGCCCTACCCTACAAGCCCTCATCCCAGGAGGTCTGCCGTAGCCCCACTATCTCCCAGGCAATCACAGAGTGATATTCCGGCAATCCTATCTCCACTCCCAATCCCACCACCTCACTCCTAAGTGAATCCTTAGCCTCAGAGTCTGCCCCCTCATTACCCCCCCCCCCCCCACACACACACACATAAGCAGAAACCCACAGAAAACATACATCACCCCCATCCACCCTCAGCCTGCACAGCAGTGGTCCTCAATAGGTGGCCCCCTCTTTGTGTTCCCCAATGTATCAAACCAGTCTCTGTCCAGTAGCAGCTGCTATAAACTTGCCTAATTTGCTACAGAACACCACTGGTGTACGAGAAACACGGCTCAATAATATCAGAGGAGAAGAAACAGCCGGCTGCTACCACTTCTACTTTAGGACAAACTACCTGAGTCCCAAAAAGAAAAACACTGTTTGAAGTCACGGACAACAAAAGACATTTAGACCTAGAAAAAGGTGACTGGTGTTTAGAGCGCTCTCGTTTTCTCAGGCATCGGTTCCAACAGAAACATCTCAGGAAAGATACCCGAGTGGGAGTGGAGGGGTGAGTGTTCCGTGACCTAGCTTGTTGCAGATTCACTATGATAGCTTCAAAGTGAGAAAATACCAGAAACCTCCATAGAGACAGAACATAATTAAAGCCAGACCTTTCGATTGGTGCAATCTCAGCACATCAAACGGAGACTCAGGAGAAATGGGTCGCCCTAAACTGTCTGTACCATGGAGCTGCTGCTCAGTGGGAACAGGAAAAGAGAAAGAGCTATCCTCGGCGCATCAGAGCTCTCGCCCCAGCGAACCGGCGGACAGCTGCTCAGTGGGAGGAAAAAGCAGTGAGTGTGTTTGTGTTTTACGGCCCCCAGCTCGACTAGGAGATGATGTTGTTAGGGAGCGTAAAGAAATGTGGTTGTGAACAGGAACAAACCAAGATTCACTCTCTTAAAGTTTATTTAACTAAAAGTCACTGCTTTAAGCAGGTAAAAGGATAAAATGATACAAAACAAGAGACATCCAAAACTGGGGATTTAACAACAATAATAATATTAAACACAAAGCGCTGGGGATTAAAACCGGGTAAGGAATGAGCAGGATTAACACAAAAAGCTCCACCAAAAGGGTGAGCTAGATCTCTCTTTAACGAGGATGCCGAAGAAACACAAAATGAGCTCTAGAAACTATTATGAAGTGATTATCAATACCACTCAGGTAAGCAAAGCGAGACTTTAACGTCTGTACAAGGAGGGAAAGAGGAGAGCAGACTACAGCTTGCTCTCTTCTGAACTTCCCCCCCCCCCTCTGTATCATCTGACTCATCCTTTTAACAGGGAGCCTCACTGATTGAAATCAAATTCACCTGGCTCAGCTAGAGCCAGGAAAGCAGGTAGGGACGTAGGGACGCTGAGGGCACCTAGTGGCCACAAAACAGACGCGTCTGTTATATTGTGTGTGGCCCACAGCAGTGGTGGACAGAGATTTATGAGGACACACAGCAATTTAATAAAATAATGTGTTTCTGAGTCTCCAAAAGCAACACAGCTCATGCACACCTTTGTTTATCTTATGATGGACACCATGGACTTTCCCACGCGTCTTAAACGCCGCCCATGGACTTGGGGATTTCCGCATTCCTGAGAAGTCATTCGGAACTACATGTACACACTACACCACCCGTACGAAACCGAACTGATGCCATCCTCCCCCGACCGTACTGACGCTAATGTGTAAGCGGCATTAGAGATAAGGACCTCCATCTTTCAACAGGACCTTAAAATAGAGTTGTTGCTCATTTGCATAGAAAAGGGTAGGTAGCATAAGCAATAGCTTCAGCCTATACTTTTCAGTCAGCTTGTTTATGTTAAAGAAGCATATTTAACATATTTTATTTTATTTTTATCTCCACCCGCATGAGTAGATGAAAAGCCCCAACTTCCACCACCAAAGGTTTCATATTTGCTCAAATATCAAATCTTTATTTTTGGCATTTGATTAATCTTAAAAGGTTTATTTGTCATCTTCAGAAAGTTTTACAATCGCCGTCAGAATTATTTCTACATTACTAACAAATTACCTGATTTAATTCCAAAACAATCCATGTATCAAAATTTGTTTATTATTTTGTTAACTGGTGTGAAATTTTTAATGATCTGACTACGACTACCAGCCAGGTCATTTAAAGCTACATAAATCATTAGATTTCCTTATTTTTTAATCTATTTAACAAGTAAGTATTACATATTTAACCTAAAAATGATCATTTAAGGGTAAAAACAGTTCATTTACTATCCTATGTGTCTCATTTAATGCTACTAGTTTAATCACCAAAAACCTTTAAAAAAATTATTAACTCTAATAGTTTTCTGGAGACTTTGTGGCTGAGCTCAGGTTGTTGGTTGATTCCTGAGTGATGACATCAAGGTAAAAACACGAGTTTCTTTGGTTGTTCCCAGGGAAACTCCTTTCTTCCAAAGTGACCGTAGCAAGCGGTGGCCTGATAAATTGGCCGTTTCAGGCCCAGCTCTCTGAAAAACAGGAAACAAATGTCCCACTAGCAGGTTTTGCATTAGAAGACACGACAATTTACTATAAAAGGCGACATATCTTGAAAATCTCACTTTTTACATCCTGCCATGTGGGTCTCTACTGCCTCTGTAAACACCCCAGACGCGATAAAAAATGTTCATCAGCTTTCTGTCAGATTGGGTGTCAGGAATCATTTGCTTCTATGAGTTTTTTAAAAATGGTCCTTATTAGCCCTTTTTACAAGAGACACCATGCCGGCAAATCAGCATAATTTACCACAACAGTGCATCTTATACACACGCCATGCCAGCATGGCGATGGGCGAATTTTGCAACATTTGTTCTGCTTTGCTTATGCCTTGCACAAACGGCTATTGCACCTTGGAACAACAAAGGGAGGTGTCATGATGACATGGGGAGTTACTGCCGAGCTTCGACCAGCAACTATATTGAAAATGAAAGTAAAAACAAGCTGTAAGTTTTGTTTTTTAACAAAATCAGCTGAGACGGCAAACTGGAGTGCTGCAACGCTTCGTGGGTGTCTCTCTGTTAGAGCTGGAGCTCAAACCACCAGAGACTGCATGAGGACTGTGGGGGACAGACACCTTTAGGAACGAAAAAACGTAATGAGCTTGGCTTCAGTCGCAAAAAACAAGTTATGTCCAAGCTAAACTTAAGTCCACGGTGGCGCAGGGACTGCCCCTATACCACCTTTATGCCGCCATCGTCTAATCTTTTGTAAAAAGGCCAAGATTGCAGCACATTATCACCACGGTCTGACCACTTACAAACAACCTAAGGCTCCCTGATGCTGCCACGGTGTTGCAGTAAATTCACGACACTGTTTTGTGAAAACGGCTATTGTGAAGAAGCAATAAGGAACATTTACATTAAAAAAAAAACTCCCCCCCCCCCCACACCTGTCGATGCTTAGGGAGGCATCTGCGCTGGACGTGGAGGAGCAGCGGCTCTACTCCAATTCATTCCCTAATTTTCAAGCTCCTCACCTCATAGCAGCCAATTAGTGGAAGAGTGGGCGTGGCCAGAAATAACTTAATAGCATTTAAAGCATCTTTCCGGAGTATTTCTCTTATCCGATGGCACCATCTAGTGGCTGACAAGCATATCACACAAATAGTCTCTGAATCAGTTTTAAGATGACCACTTTACGTTTCTTGTTTATAAATGTGCTTTTGTAGCCGACAAACAGCTAAAACACGTTGTTTTACACGTATTATTCTCACATCATGTTGTGTTTTATATATTTATATTTAAAAAGCTTACTCGTCCGTGAAAAGTTTATCAGCTCTGCATCAGCCGAGGTACTCCTTAAATTTGAAGCACATAAGCGGTAGTCTTAACGTTATTAGTCAGTTCTGGTCGGCACTCAGTTTCCTATTGCACGGAGCTCTACAGGGCAGGGGGGGTGCTTAGCAAAAAATAAATAAATAAATAAAAGTCGGCCTACATTATATCACAGTACATAACGAGACAATCACTTTTACGGATTTCTGAAAAATTATACATAATTTCTGAAAGGGGAAACCTCTGGAAAGATACTTTAAGTCATAGAGCCCTCAAACGGCTCATTCTGGAAGGTACTGAAACTGTCTGATTTAGTGCAAAGAACATCACGAGCATTTTTTGCATCAACTATAGAAGGATTACAACTTGTTTAAAAAGCTAAAATATGTCCCCTTTGACTTCACATACTTGACAACAACTCCAGGCCTGAGGTCAAAGTTCTTCTGCACAATTTGCAGAAGCTCGTCTTCATCTCTGTTGGACGTGCCAAAGTGAAACACTGTGATGGAGAGTGGCTGGCTCACACCGATGGCATAAGAGATCTGAAGGCACAAAGTGTTTTAGAAACAACAGCAGCTGTGTGTGCAGGTGAGGGAAGAATGGAGCAATAAATTAGGAGATTCTTCACCTGGACGAGGGCCCTTCTGCACAGTCCGGCTTTCACCAGAGACTTGGCAACCCATCGCGCCGCATAAGCTCCTGAGCGATCCACTTTGGAGTAGTCCTTCCCAGAGAACGCTCCACCCCCGTGCCCACCCCACCCACCATAGGTGTCCACTATGATTTTACGCCCTGTGAGTCCAGCATCACCCTGTTGTTAGACAGAAACTCACATTAAAGGCACACTTAATAGTTTTAGCTAGCTTTTATCTCCCCCTAGAGGCCATTATTAATTCACTGTCATAAAACCGAAAGTAAAACTCTCTCCTCGCTGTGCGTTTGTCTTTTTAACACATTAACCTAACAGCTGAAATTTCTCCTCAGCCTTCATTAGTTTCTACAGGAGTGAATTATGACTAAATAAAACAAATCTGGATCTGAGTGACGTTTCATTAACCATGTAAAGGTCATTTTAGAGCATACTGGCTCAAGAAAATAATTTTAAAATCCTAGGACTCACATTTTTATTTGGTGTGATTGTCCTTATTTATTTGTTTATTTACTTACCTATCCATCCATCCATCCATCCATCTATCCATCTATCTATCTATTATTTCAGATTAGCCAGTCAACATAAACATGAAAACATTAAGTTCAAAATTAAATGACACAATATTGACAAATTTCCTGAAATAAATAACTAAAAATAAAAGTTTTTAAAACATTAAATAAAAATTAAGGTTTTCCAAACGATAAAATCAGGGAATAAAACATTTTAGTGCAAGAAGCCGACATCCTGGTATGAGGTCACACAGAACCCCCCCTTTGGCTGGACCTTTACAAACCTGAGGGCCTCCCATGAGAAACTTCCCGCTCGGCAGCAGATGATAGATGGTTTTATCATCCAGATACTTGGCAGGAATGACGACTTTCACCACATTCTCCATTAGGTTGCATCTGATCTCCTCCAGGGTGATGTCGGGGCTATGCTGGACAGAGATGACCACCGTGTGGACACGCACAGGCTCCATGGCTCCCATGTTGTCCCTGTATTCCACTGTGACCTACAGGACAGTACAACAGGGTGGACGCTCTCACTCACAACAATGGAACCAAAACACACAAAGCTTTTAAGGCGTTTTTGTTCTCACCTGTGACTTAGAGTCTGGCAGTATCCAGGGACACGTTCCATTACGAGACAGCTCCTTCATCCTGTAGTTGAGCTTGTGTGCCAGCAGGAGGGTTAAAGGCATGCACTCCTCGGTCTCGTCAGTGGCATACCCAAACATCAAGCCCTGGAGAGAATAAAAGGGATCAAATAAATCAAATATTTTCAAATAGAACTTCTGATCTAAACCACTCTTGCACCTATAAATGTACAAAGAAATCGTCATTGGTTTAAAACTTTTGCGCACACAATTTTTTAACATTTCTTGGCTGGGCGGAGCCTCCAATGTGCACACATCCTTACCACACCTCTGGATATTTCTGTTTGGGTGGAGAGCTGTTGGAGAACAGTCAGTGAAACCCACTGCAGAACATTATGACTCACAATCATGAAAATCCCGACCACAAATCTGATCAATTTCACTGCATTTGCACCACTTTTACTACATTTTATTCTGTACAACCCCATCCATGGGGAGGGGAAGGAGCGGGGCCTGAAATGTGGTCCGCATGAAGCATGAATCTGAAATGCTGTCTTTTGTGGTGTAGATGGGACATGTTGCAGCAAGCATCTACACAGAGCTAAAGCTGCTTAGAGTTCTCTGGTGTGAATTTGATGCACCACCAGCCCGCCTTTACTTACTGTTTCAGTAACGTAGCTGTTTTTGATAAAACCCCTCACCTGGTCCCCGGCACCGATGTCCTCCTGATCCCGACCCTCAAACACACAGTCTGAGATCTCTTCACACTGTGGCTCCAGAGCCACCAGCACATTGCAGGTCTTGTAGTCAAAACCTACAAATAACAGGTTAAAAATAGTAAAAGGTTTTGATTATTTCAAGTTTCCTGGGTCAGTTCCACAGAAACTTTAACGGGGACATTTTATACCTCTTTTTAAAAAGTTATAATTAGGGATGCACCGATACGATACTGGTATCGGTATCGGTGCTGATACAGATACTGATACCAGTATCGTATCGGTAAAAGTTAACATATACCAGTAACTGATAACAATGCAGTTGCTTGAAAGTGACCACTGTAACTTGTCATTTCTGTTGACCTAATATTTTAATTTTGTGATCACTTCTATTACTTTTTATCCACCTCACAGTCTTTTCCTATTGAAAACAGAAGAAAATAAAACCTGTATTCCAATTCATTGCATTTTTTGTGTGGTAGAAGTATCTGTATCGGTAATCGGTATCGGCGAGTACTCAGATCCAAGTATCGGTATCGTATCGGTTTAGAAAAAAGTGGTATCATTGCATCCCTAGTTATAATAGTCCTATGGTCAAAACAAAACATATTAAAGTATATAAACTATATAACCCTCCCACTGTCCTAATGGGTGTGACCCCACAAGGAAAGTTAATAATAATAATAATACATTTTATTTCAAGCGCCTTTCAAAGCTCTCAAGGTCACTGTACAAGACAAAATATAACAAGCAAGCCATACAAACAACAAGAAATAAATGCTAAGAGTAATTCCCAAGGGTGGAGTCGGAGCAGTGCAATGGATAATAGACTAAAAAGAGTAGATGGAAGGAGGACAGTTACAGTGAGTAAGCCAGGCGGAACATGTGAGTTTTGAGTTGAGACTTGAAGGTTGAGAAGGAGTTTATATTGAGGAGGTCAGGAGGTAGAGTGTTCCAGAGTTTTGGAGCTGAGTGGCTGAAAGCTCTGGCTCCCATAGTACTGAGACGAGTGCGAGGAACAGACAGGGAAGGTGAAGATGATGATCGGAGAGAGCGAGTGGGAGTGACAATGTGGAGGAGATTAGAAAGATATGGGGGAGTGAGATTATGGATGGCTTTAAAGGCATGAAGAAGTATCCAACAGCGGACACAGAGAAGCTTGAAGAATACCTCTGTATTTAAATTTCATCTATAGGTGGCCATATCGTTTATTTCTTGTCCAGAGAAAATAAATCATAATATCATGTTAAGCTAAATTTATGATGATGTAATTGCATCTACTGAGGATCACATGGGTCATGCACTGTGGAGTTGTTAGTCATCAGGGCAAACATGGCTGGAGTCTAACAGTATTGGCTCATATCAGCAATTATACTGTAATGACTCAGAGTCTCTGGTTGCTCTTTTATAAGTATTATTTTCGGGCTACTGTTGCCGTAACCCACGCCTTACAAACTCTTAACTTTTTCAACAGAATTGCTCGTAACGGAGTATTTACTAGCATAGCGAACCAGAGCGGAAAAAAATGGAACCGGAACAACATTTCTCACCCGTTGAGCTTGCCTTCAAAATAAAACGTTTACCCAATAGTTTACTATTCAAACCCTTACAACACTTTTGAGGCAGTTTGACCACTCCGTCTATCTGCAGATGTTTCCTGATTACACAGGGAAGGGAGGGGTTTGGCTCATCTCTCTGGCTCCGCACAAGAAGGATGGAGAACAGAAATCAGTTGGCGTTGAACGTCCTCAAATTATTAAAAACCAGAACGCCAAATGCAAAGTTTAGAGCAGCACATTTACCCAGAGGCTCTCAGATATGAGCAAACTTGTGAGAATGCATGTAATAGCCGCTTAGAGACGGAGCAACATGTCACTAGCATAGCGGCTAATCGCTAGCATAGCAGTTTGACCAGTTACATTGATATAAATATATAAAGTCATCTTGAATCTAGTTTAAAAAACTACATCGATATTTTAAAAATATCGATATATCGCCCAGCCCTAGCTTCGATTGATGAGAAGTTGTTTCTTTGCTAATTCTCCTTATTCTGATGTCACAACAAGGGACCTTTCCAAATGGCTCATGGAAGCAAATGACTCCTGAAACCAAATATTGACACAAATAGATGGGCAATTTTTATTCACATTTGGAGTGTTTATAGAAGCAGCAGAGACCCAAATGGCAACACAAAAAGATGCAAATATGTCCCCTTTAAAGATCTGATGAGACAGACTGAGCGTTTTTATATGTCACCTTTAGAAGAGTCATCATAGCCAATCTTCTTGATGGTATCTCGAACCACAGCCTGGAGGTCCACTATGGCTTTAGATGTCACCTCTCCAACCAGTAAAATCATTCCAGTCTTTGCCACACACTCTGTAACAAAACAAGAACTGGTAAAAATCGGTCCCTCCGACCACCACCAGTGGGCAAGGTGGGTTAAGTGTCTTGCCCAAGGACACAACAGCAGCATTCTCTGCCGGGATCGATCCTATAACCGTCTGATTACAGGACAACCTGCTGATGTACTGCTACAGTTAGGTTTTATTTCCTGTATTTGTGTTTTTTAAATTAAAGGTCCTATTGTCACAAATGAGTGTGTATTTTATGGAACTGCAAATAAATAAATAAATAAATTAATTAATTAATTAATTAATGCATCAAAACAACTCAGAAACTTACATAGCTGTGGAAAAATGTGTTTTCAGTTATGCCAGACTAGTGGCTGATTTCACATTTCCTTATTTTGGAAAAGTAGCATATGAGAAAAGCAGCAAAATACACAATCTGAAATTTACCAAAATAAAAATTTTTTCTGTGCTCAGGAAAATCCCAAAGAGCAATCTAAATTAATCTGATGAGTGATTAGATACAAGGTGAGGTAATACTGTGCTAATCTCTGATCTAAAGGCCAAATGCTGTTTAATTTATTAAACATGGTATGATTACACAGTTTTCAAATAACTGGCTTTTCTTTTTATTAGGTATTTTCTTTTGTTTGGAGGTTAAAACAGATTATATAAGATAAATAATTACTATAATAAACAGAGAAAGCTTACCACAGGCCACTTTAGAGTCCGGGTCTTGACTCAGGTAAGCATCAAGTACAGCATCACTAATCTGATCACACATTTTGTCTGAGAACACAAAGTCAATATATTAGCACCATCAGTTTATTAATTGAAATGAATATTATGTGAAAAATATTTAGATATTAATGATCTAAAATCTCCAAGGATATTCTTTTTGTTTTCTTATTGTAAATTAATTTATGGTAATACATTTCTGAGTAAAAAATATATTCAAATAAAAAATCCAAGATTTCTCATCATCAAAAAGGCTCACTAACTTGAGTATGTTTAGCTACTCTTCCCACCTCTGGTTTAAAGTGACAGTGTGTATTTTCCCCAGTGATAGGGGGCAGTACATACCTAAATCATGGTAAGCAAGTGTTCGAGTAAGACCTTACCAATGGATGGCCATTAGGGTAAAACATCCCTGGGAGCACAACCACCAGCAAGATAAAACACATCAGACTCTCTTTCATCACTGGCAATGAATGAAGAAGTAAATGTGTAAAACAGCAACTTTTATGAATGGACAAAGTTCTGTAAGATCTTGCTACATATCAGTAAATGCATTTTGTCCTCACGGGCTCCCGTAGAAGGACACATGGTGATTAATATAAGGTCGCACGGACATAGGTCCAATCCCAATCCTCGCACTTCCACACTTGCACCCTTTAACTACATGATCCCGGCCAGGGGTGTGAGTGTGTAGTGTTCCGATTCTCAAGTGCACCCTTGTCCATCCCCCAGAAAACTTGCTAAGCCCAACAGTAGACAGCCCAGGTGTGAGAGCGGGAGGGAGTGCTACCGTGCATCATCCGTGATGGGTGGGGGCATTAGCACTAGGGGAAACCCTGCACAGCAACCAGCATCCCGACCAGTTTTTAGAAAACAATAACCAAAATAAGTCTTTGAATTTTTTTTCTGAAATTTTAGTGTTTCTGTAATTTGAGGTAAATGTTTTGGAGTAAAAGGCACAATAGGGGACTATCCTAATCACAGCTGCAGGCTAAAGCCTAGTTTAAAAATTTCCACCAGTAGGTTTGCACTCACATACACGTACTGACCGAGACTTTTTCATTTTAAACTTCTGCATTGTCACCGGGGGTGTTTCTCAATGTTAAGGCGCCTAGCCTTGCGAGGTGATGTCTTGCGAGGCCAGGCGCTGTACTTACAAGGACACTGTCCTTCCTTGGTCAAAGAAAATGTTAAATGGAACAGACTTGCATCACGTGACCGTGGCTTCCACGACAGTCCCGTAACGTCACGTGACACGGGAGATAACGTTATATTTTATACGCATTAGTTTCAATATAAAAATATAACGAGCCTTTTACTTTTTAAATTGTGTATATATTTGTTAAATTAAATATATAAGTGAGTTACTACTCGCTAGCCACAGAAGCTGCAATTAATAAGCAACTAACCAACCATAGATAAATTATTTGGATCTAAAAAAAAACATTTTAAATTAGTTGACTTACTTTTAAATTTGAAATTTGCCCCTTAAGTAGCTGCTGGCTTCTGATTCACCGTCCTTTAGAAAATACCGCAGCGTGTTGTGGGTAATTTTTCACCAAGGCTAGGCTACAAGACACCTCCCGTGTATCCTCGCTCAGCTAGCTAAACGGCTAACAAACGGCGAACACACACCTCGGTAGAACATGAACATTGGGACACTTCTTGGCGGCTCCTGATGATGTATCTCCTAGGCAACCGGGGCGGGGCCAAAACATCAAGGTGAGGTTCCTTGGCATTGAGAAACACCCCTAGAGTATTTACTATTGTGTTAATATATTTCAGAGACTTTGAACACAGACAAATTTGTCCTTCATACTCTTCGTAATGCAGTCACCACCACCTCCAAACCCACATTTAGACTACTGTAGGAGTGGGTAAATTGAGTGCTTTAAGAGCTTAATATATTATCTCTACTTATGACCAATAAGCTGTGATACTCTATATAAATACAGAATATCAACCTGCTTGGTCTTTGGATGTTTAATCAGAAGATTCTAGGATTATTTGTTTATTCAGGGATTGTAAACACTTTGTTTTGATTCAGGGAAGTGTCAGGTTTATAAAAGTAAGAATTTATTCTCCAAACAATTAAAACATGACAAGTTAACTAATATTTACTGTGAATGGATGGATCTAGGTGGAGGAGATGTGATGTATGGTGTGTAATGTCCAGCAATGGCTAGTTTTTAAGTACTGTTTGGCCATCCAACATCTGGTCAAAAAGAGACATGAGACTGCACGTGTTCCCTTTAAATCAGCCTGCCTTCATCCCACCAGCTGGAGCTCAGAGCCTGCAGCTCCGACAGAGATAACGAAATCATAACAATAACATTGTCTCCTCAAGGTCCCTCACAGAGCACCCCTTTTATCTAAGACTCCTTGCTTCACAGAAGAAAGAAGATTTAAAAATTAAATATGAACTTCTTAAACTTATAAGCCAGGTAATCAGTAAATAAATAATTGTTTATTGCTACTGATAATAATTATAAAATAATGAAATGTTTCATTAATCTGTTCTCAATGATTAATTGCATGTTTACTTGACAAAGTCATAACATTTGCACTCACAAAAGAACAAAGTAAGGTAAAGTTAAACCCATGACACATAAATAGCCTTTACCCCAGATCAGAGCTTCCGGTATCAAAGAAGGCGTGTGTTTCTGAGATTCTTGGTAATATCCTCAAACTTGTCAACCTCTGGTTGGCTACACAATTATGTTATATATAACATGAGAACATTAAAACCAGATTACTCGGGTTTTCCTACAGTTCTAGAGAAGCTTCAGACTGGCCACCTGAAGCAACACCTCTTTAACCCACCAAAGCTTTTGACACTTCGTCAAAACCTTTTTGCACCTGCAAAGCTGAAACAACAAAACAGTTCCTGCAGAACAAGCTGATATTGTTTAGACTCCTTAAGAGTCCCAGACGCGTGGTTCCATCTGTCTGTTGTGACCTGGAGACAACTCTAAGACTGGTTTAGTGGGGCCGCAGTTTCTTCTACGGGCCTCGGTGCCTGGAAGTCCGAGGACTTCGACATTCCGGATCTATCACGAGGGTCTTCGAGTGGGTATGTAGACATGACAGATAGCATATGATGTGTTTTTGATAATAATCAACCTCATAGCTTAACGCAAACCAAATTCTTTTGCATCCAGAACTCAGCTCTCCTAGGTACGGAAGTTCTGACTAACATCGCATTCACACATAGGTTTCATACATCACATTTAGTTCCATCCATCACAGTAAATGCTTAGTTTACTTGTCATGTTTTAATTGTTTGTAAAATAAATTCTTACTTTTATAAACCTGACTGTTTTCTGAATCAAAACGAAGTGTGTACAATCCCCTAATAAATAAAGAATGCTAGAATCTTCTGATTAAAGCACAATAAAGACCAAGCAGGGTTGATATTCTGTATTTAGATAAGAGTATCACAGCTTAATGGTCATAAGTAGAGGTAATATATATATTGAGCTCTTAAAACACTCAATTTACTGAACCTACAGGTGCCTATGTGTGAATATGATGTTATCAGAATGTCCATATCTAGGAAAGCTGAGTTCTGGGTGTAAAAGGGAAAGAATTTGGTTTGCGTTAAGCAATGAGGTTGATTCTTATCAAAAAGTCATCAGACGCAATCACACTGTGTTCTACCTCACCTTTCTTGAAGACCCTCTGATTTACATTTTAGTATTTCTTCTTCTTTATATTTTTACTTCTTTAAAGATATATTCATATATATACACTGCATTATTTCATTACAGCTGATTCCTTTATGTCATATCTATTATGGCCTCCTTTAATTTAACTTTTACCAGTTATGGGCTATAGATTATTTTGCCCTTCTCTTTTGATAACATTTTTGCTCAAAGCCATGGTTGCTGGAGTTCTACGGTTCACCTGGGGCCGGGGCTGGTCCCTGCTCATCTGCTTCCTTCCTAAGGATATGCTAAGTGGAATTATCATCGCCTGTTTGGAATCATCTCTTCAAGTTTGGGATTACCATTGACTATTCTCTAGTGTGGGGGTTTGTTTGTCCCCACTCCTGATGCCTCTGCTTGGGAACTAACCTTTCCTTCCTCAACTGAGTCCCTAGGGCCTCAGGGATTATTCAGCGACCCGTCGTTTCTGCCGGGACCCCGTGCCCTTGAAAAGGGGGTTATGTAATGTCCAGAAATGGTCAGTTTTCAAGTGCAGTTTGACTCTTCAATATCTAGTCGACATGGAGACAGGAGTCTGCATGTGCTGCCTTTAATCTGCCGGATCCTGCATCCGAATCAGCTGGAATTCAGAGCCTCTCTGCAGCTCTGAACACATGATAACGTATTGCCAACATCATGTTCCTTGCTCAAGGCCTCAAGCTTCCCTTATCGTTCTACAGGACTCCTCATGCCTCTGAATAAAGTGAACACTCTCAGCTCGTATGAGTTGCTTAATCAAAGAATGAACTCTTAAATGGCTCTCGTGCCGTGTTTAAATGTGCTATACAAATAAACTTGGTATGGTATGGTTTAATTTGGTTCTTCTACCTCCTAATTATAATCTGGACTCAGCCAACTCTACTTACGACCCTCAAATAATAAACTGGTCACCATATTTTAATAGGTAGAAAAATCTGTGACCTTAAATCCATAATTTTCAGGTAAAAGTAGAATAAAACTGTTTAATTTGGTTCTTCTCTCTCCTAAATTAGTCTGGACTTATTTGACTCTACTTAAGACCCTCCTGTAGCAAATAACAAGCTGGTCACCATTTTTAGGTAGAAAATTATGTCACCCTGGTGTAAATCCACAATATTCATATATTAGTTTAACCCTCCCACTGTCCTAATGGGTGTGACCCCGTGAGGAAAGTTGACCATTGAGCAGGGTTGATGGTTTATCCCTTGGTTCCATGTAGCAGGGGTGAGGAGTGAGCACCACCTCACCCCTGCTACGTGGAACCAAGGGATAAACCATCAACCCTGCTCAATGGTCAACTTTCCTCACGGGGTCACACCCATTAGGACAGTGGGAGGGTTAATTGAACTGTTCAGTTAGGTTCTTCTGTCTTCTAAATATAGTCTGGACTCATTTGACTGTATTTAAGACTCTCCTATAGCAAATAACATGCTGGTCACCAATTTTTATAGGTAGAAAATTATGTGACCTTGGTCACTAGCGCCCCCCCATAGTCACAGATTACGCTAGGTCACAGATTTAGCTGTAGCACGGGCATTGTTCCGTGCAGGATTATGTTGTTTTTTTTCTGAGTGAGACAGAAGAGTGCTACAGTACCGGAGTGTCCCTCTCCTACAGACTCGGATGTGAACAGGAAAGTCTTCCCTCTGCGGGTTCCGCTGCTCGGGTTCATCTTCTCCAGCCCCTCGGTCTCTGCACAAGTCCAAACAGGTTCGGCCAATAAAGCAACCAGGCGTTATGAATTTAGCGATAAATGAGGCAATGATTAACCCGGAGGTTGAAGCTCAGACAGCTTTTGTTTGCTGCTAGTGGAGCTGCGGGTCCTCAGCCAGACTCTGGAGTCAGCTGGAGAAAGTTCTCGTTTCACGGAAGTGCATCACAGGGAATCAAACATTATTCTGGAGTCTGCAAACAGCTGAAGGGTTTTTAAAAGAATGTTTCAAGAGAATGTTACACCTCGTGGCCGCTAGTTGGCGCTGTTTTAACCCTATTCGCCTAATGAGAACATTCATTTTCTCCTTCATATTTGCTAAACATCTGTTAACCTTCAACAAACTCAGTTTAAATGTTACTTTAAAACATGTCAATAAAATAGTTCGTTTTCATTCCTTTAAACAGAACCTGAGGTAAATTTGCCAACTTAAAAATGATGGCAAACAGTACTGATGACGGTCAACAGGGTAAAATGCAACGAAAATCTATTTAATAATGTATGCATCGTTCTAATTAGCTTTTTCATGTTTTGGGACAATTATTTTGTTTTCCAGCGACAGTTTAAACTCATATTTAATGTTTTATGACATTTCTGTCTGCTTATTTTTAAAATATGGAATATTTAAACAGGCAAATAGTAATTTTACATAGATGCAGCCTCCCACATTTACAATTTATTTATAAGCTGCATTAATATTAACATTTGTGTTTATATTCTCCTTTAACTCTTCGTGGATGGGAATTTGTCTCCCTCTGGTGGTGAAAGCATGAATTAAGATAGAAAGACAGTACAAACAGCGCCTAATATAAATACCTGAAGTACTAAATTAATAACGACATAAAAATATCTGTTTTACAATTCAAACTGTTTCATTTCTTCGTAGTTATTAAAACTTTAGCAACAAAAGCTCTTTTTTTTCTTGGTGAATTCAGGATTGTTTGATCTGTTCGAAATAAAAAGAAAAAAAAAATTTCTCTCATAATATTGTTGAAAATTACAAACATCACAGATGTAAATGTTTCACAGACTCAATAAACTGTCTTACAGCTGAAATTAACAATGAAAAAACAAAAACAGTCTAAGAAAAATGTAAACATACCTTTAACATGAACTGTCTACAATCAGGGACACATTTTGGCACCCTGCTGCACATTTAAAGGAAACATAAGAAGCAAGTAAATACAACTTAAAATGTTTGTTATATTCAAACAGGCATTCATTTTTGAATGATTTAAAATACCACATTCATTATGAATGTTTTAAGCACCTCTCAACATATAAATACACTTAATAAGTGATTGTCTCTCAAACCTGCAGACCTCTGTATCACTTTTTGCTTCAAGTCTTAGTTTCTTTCAGTTTCTCTTATTTCAAACAATTGAAATAATAACAAAACATTCATAAAACAAACAAAACAAAAAAAAAATACATGATTAAGATCTTCTTCAACAAAATGGTCTTTGGCCTGTATTAGACTGGCGCCTTCACAGGGTTCTACAACCCCCCAAGGTGCTCCACAACACAATCAGTCATTCACCCATTCACACGCTGGTGGGGATGAGCTACGATGTAGCCACCGCCACCGGTCCCTCTGACCACCACCAGCAGGCAAGGCGGGTTAAGTGTCTTGCCCAAGGACACAACATCAGCATTCTCTGGTTGTAGCTGGGCTCGAATCTACAACCTTCCAATTACTGGAAAACCTGCTTTACCAGTCGGGGGGGGGGGGGGGGGGGTTGTGTTCAAAAGGAGATGTATGCTGGTGAATGTTCTCATCCAGGTAATGGTAATCCAGAATTGACAAAGCTCCTCGGATGAGAAACAAAATGTCTTCAAGAAACCAAACAAGTCCATGTGCCTTCATCTGAATCCCTTTGGAGAAGCCGTGGCTTTTTTAGTCCTTCCCCAACATTTATGAACAGTTTCTTATACAAAACCGTAATTCGTTATAACCATAAACACATAAATATACACTCATACCCCGCACAGATTATGTACACCTACGTCTTTACAGATACTCTTTCATATTAAAACTTTATGTAGAATAAAAACCATCCCATTCATTTCTATACTAATCATTTACGTACTCTATATCTTTTCTTGTGCAGTGATGGCTGCTTTGAGCTGAATTCCCCTTGCAGATTCTACCTCTCCTCTCTACATTGTATCATTTCTTACACGTTTGCAGTCTTGAATCGACCCGAATCCAAACATTTGCTAAGTTTTGATTTACAAAAAAGTTGATTAGTGTGTTCACATTCCCCACCACTGTGGATTATTTATCTTTATTGCTCTTTATCTGCTCTTTTTGATATTGAGACCTTTTATATGTGATCTAAATAGAGCTGTAACAGTGTTCAGTAACGAGTGTGCAGAGTTCAGTTGTTCAGGATGTCTCTTATTTTTCCCCAGATCCCTTTGATGTTAGCCATCTTTTCTCACAAGTGTCTGAGCTGGGGTATCAGGGGCTTGTGGTTTAAAATCGCACTTGTTTTTAAACACCATCAATTTCCTATTTGGTTTTGGGTAAATGTAAGGAGTTGCTTCTATCAAACCGAAATTTGGTAGTTTGGTTTCAGGCCGCCTTCACACTAGATCCGGTTACTCTCCACAGCATCTTAGATCACAATAAATGTGAAGGCGGTCCGGGTGCTACTCTGCTCTCTAGGTTTTTACCTGCTACTTTCTTATCCCCAAGATCCTCTTCTGTGCATGATCAACTCTAACCTCATGTCCACATGTAGCTGACCTGCATAAAGCCATTGTGCTGCTGGTTCAGAGCGGACACAAAAAGGCAGAGGAGTTCAGTTTCACCCCATACCCAAATCCGGGGTAAAGAGGTTTGGTGAATGTGGTGTTGAAGGTGTGGAGGTGGGTGAGTTTATCCAAGTACACCCTGTAAAAGGACAGCGTCCCAGCAGGGCAGTCCACATACACAGCTACTCTGTTACAGACAGAGGAGGAGGTGGGAGAGGGGAGGGGGATGAGGGTGCCGTTGTTGTTGTGCCAAGCATTGTATCCCCCATCGGTGCAGGCCAGACACCAGGACTGGTCATTCCCTCCAAACTTGGAGCCATCGGTGTCTCCGTTCCTCTTAATTCCTCTGTAACTCAAGGCCACGTAAACCTTCCCAACCCATTCCACCTCCCAGTAACAGCGACCGGTCAGGGCGTTTTCGCACAGCACCTGAGGCCAGTAGTCAAATCTGTCTGGATGATCAGGATATAGGTGCTCCTTTCTCAGATCCGTCACCTTCCGGTTGTTTTCAGACAGCTTAAGAAACTTGTGAGCAGTGTTTGGGTCCAGCGTGAGATCACAAAAATCTGAAGAGACAGCAACATTAAAGCCTTTTTGTCATGTATCCCATCGTCTATGTATGATGCACAAGGTTTTAATGTCTAAAGAAAACACAAGCACGCTTACATTTGCTGAAACTTGGCTTCAACCATTGAGGTGCACCAGGATCAGCTCTGAAAAAGAGGATTGACAAAACAGTGAGAATACATATGTCCCTGCTGTTTTACTGGTACAAACAATCAAGCACCTAATTCAGACACATTTAACCATAAGAGGAGTTAGATCAGATGAGACGTAGAGGTCGTGGTTAGCCGACAGCCGATATGTGTTGTCAGTTTTAATGGCTGCTAGAAGTTTTCCATTTTTGTTTCACGCAAAATGTCAAAATCAGTTGATGCACAAAATTTCTGAATCTGAATCAGTTTTTCAACTCTGAATTTAACCAAATTTTAACTGGACATATTATGGCTATAACTCAATCAGCGTTTTATCACCTTCATCTTATATCAAGAGTCAGAGGTCTCATGTCCAGACCAGACTTAGAGAAAATCATTCATGCTTTTATTTCTAGTCGGTTGGACTACTGCAATGGTCTCCTAACTGGTCTTTCCAAGAAAGCTGTGAAGTAGCTGCAGCTTGTTCAGAATGCTGCTGCTAGAGTCTTAACAAGAACTAACAGAACGGGGCACATCACTCCTGTTCTTAGATCCCTACACTGGTTACCAGTAAACTACAGCATAGATTTCAAAGGGCTTCTACTAGTATATAAATCACTCAATGGCATGGGACCAGAATACATGTCCGAGTGTCGGGTCAGAACCAAACGTGGTGGAGATGCTTTTGGTTACTATGCTGCTCACATATGGACTCAGCTTCCCCATGACCTCAGATGCGCCCCAACCCTAGAGTTGTTTAAAACAAAACTAAAACCCTAATGTACTCATCAGCCTTTAAATGAATTGTTTCTTATGATGTGTCGTCTCCACTGTAATATCCACTGTAACTTTGTCTTCTCCTTTAGCTCTGAACTATAATTCTTTCTGTGTGTATTTTTATTTGTGTTTTTATGTTGTTTTCATATCATGTCCTGATAATTGTGAAGCACATTGAATTGCCTCTGTGTTTGAAATGTGCTCTATAAGCAAAGCTGCCTTGCCTTGAATCTTAATTTTGTGCACGCATCTAACTAAAGTTAATCAAACAAATCAGTTAACTCACCAAGTATTAAATCTTCAAAACTGGTAAATAAAATTTAATTTTAGATGAAAAAATATCTATTTTTAGAGCATTTATTATCATAAATGTACATTTTTTTATTATTATTGTCATTTTACTTGGAATAGACAGGGAAGATCCATCAACAACATAATAATCAAGTAAAATATGAACAAGTGTCCATCCAGGGTTCTAATTGAAGTCCAAGAGAGACAAATGAATTCTACATCGAGCATCAATGTTCTCCTAGGGAGAGTACGGAGAAAGTCCAGTTTTAAGCCAAGCAAGATAAGATTCTCCTCCTCGAGCCGTCACCTTATCGTGCTGGAGGAGTTTGAGTACCCTAATGATCCTAGGAGCTATGTTGTCTGGGGCAATTTGTGGCCCTGGTAGGGTCTCCCATGACAAATTGGTCTTAGGTGAAGGGTGAGACAAAGAACGGTTCAGAGGATCTTTCATGGATATACAATCAAAGCGTCGGAGTACCCGGCCCGGAGGGTTACTGTGGTCCCACCCTCGAGCCAGGCCTGGGGTTGGGGCCCGTGAGCGAGTGCCTGGTGGTCCGGCTTTCGCCCATGGGGCCTGGCCGGGCCCAACCCGAACTGGATACGTGGGCTCATCCAACTGTGGACCCACCACCCGCAGGAGGAACATGAAGGGTCCGGTGCTGTGTGGATCGGGTGGCAGACCGAGGCGGGAGCCTTGGCTGTCCGATCCCCGGACAAGGAAACTGGTTTTTGGGACATGGAACGTCACCTCGCTGGCGGGGAAGGACCAGGAGCTTGTGGCAGAGGTTGAGCGGTACCGGCTAGATATAGTCGGACTCACCTCGACACATAGCATTGGCTCTAGAACCCAAGTCCTTGAGAGGGGGTGGACACTCTCCTTTGCTGGAGTTGCTCCGGGTGAGAGGCGGAGGGCTGGGGTTGGCTTTTTGTTAGCCCCAAGACTCTCTGCCTGTGTGTTGGGGTTTACCCCGAGGGACAAGAGGGTAGCCTCCTTGCGCCTTCGGGTTGGGGAACGGGTCCTGACTGTTGTTTGTGCTTATGAGCCAAATATCAGTTCAGAGTACCCACCCTTTTTGGAGTCCCTGGGACGAGTGCTAGATAGTGCTCCATCAGGGGGCTCCATTGTCCTGCTGGGGGACTTCAATGCTCACGTGGGCAATGACAGCTTGACCTGGAGGGGTGTGATTGGGAGGAACGGCCCGCCTGATCTGAACTTGAGTGGTGTTTTGTTATTGGACTTCTGTGCAAGCCGCAGTTTGGCCATAACGAACACCATGTTCGAACATAAGGATGCCCACCGGTACACTTGGTACCAGGGCAGCCTAGGTCGCAGGTCGATGATAGACTTTGTAGTCGCATCATCTGACCTGCGGCTGCATGTTTTGGACACCCGAGTGAAGAGAGAAGTGGAGCTGTCAACTGATCACCACTAAGTGGTGCCGCGTAGACCTGGCAGACCCAAACGCATAGTGAGGGTCTGCTGGGAATGCCTGGCAGAAGAACCTGTCAAGACGGTCTTCAACTCCCACCTCTGGCAGAGCTTTGACCGCGTCCCGAGAGCAGTGGGGGACATTGACTCCGAGTGGGCCTTGTTCCACTCTGCGATTGTTGAGGCGGCTGTTGCTAGCTGTGGTCGCAAGGTGGCCGGTGCCAGTCGTGGTGGCAACCCCCGTACCTGCTGGTGGACACCAGAGGTTCGGGGAGCCATCAGGCTGAAGGAGGCCTACAGGGCGTGGCTGGTCTGTGGGTCTCCGGACGCAGCAGACAGGTACCGGATAGCCAAGCGGGGTGCAGCAGTGAAAGTTGCCGAGGCAAAATCTCGGGTGTGGGAGGAGTTTGGTGAGGCCATGGAGAAAGACTATTGATCGGCTCCAAAGAGGTTCTGGAAAACTGTCCCGCGCCTCAGGAGAGGAAGGCAGCAACTCGCAGACACTGTTTACAGTGGGGATGGGGAGCTGCTGATGTCAACTGGGGCTATAGTCGGACGGTGGAAGGAATACTTTGAGGAGCTCCTCAATCCCACCTACGCACATTCCGAGGAGGGAACACTTTGCAGATGATGTGGTCCTCCTAGCTTCATCCAGCTCTGACCTTCAGCTCTTGCTGGGTAGGTTCGCGGCCGAGTGTGAAGCGGCTGGGATGAGGATCAGCACCTCCAAATCTGAGACCATGGTTCTCGACCGGGAAAGGGTGGCTTTCCAACTCCGGGTCGGGGGAGAGGTCCTACCTCAAGTGGAGGAGTTTAAGTATCTCGGGGTCTTGTTCACGAGTGAGGGTAGGAGGGATCGGGAGATCGACAGGCGGATTGGTTCAGCGTCTGCAGTGATGCGGAAGCTGAGCCAATCTGTCGTGGTGAAGAGGGAGCTGAGCCAGAAAGCCAGGCTCTCGATTTACCGGTCGATCTACGTCCCAATCCTCACCTATGGTCATGAGCTTTGGGTAATGACCGAAAAAACGAGATCACGGATACAAGCGGCCAAAATGAGTTTCCTCCGTAGGGTGGCCGGGCTCAGCCTTAGAGATAGGGTGAGGAGCTCGGACATTCGGGAGGGACTCGGAGTAGAACCGCTGCTCCTCCGGATCGAAAGGAGTCAGTTGAGGTGGTTTGGGCATCTGGTCAGGATGCCTCCTGGACGCCTCCCTGGGGAGGCGTCTCGGGCATGTCCTGCCGGCGGGAGGCCCCCGGGTTGACCCAGGACATGTTGGAGAGGTTACATCTCCAATCTGGTCCGGGAACGCCTTGGGTTCCTGCTGGAGGAGCTGGTGGAGGTGGCCGGGGAGAGGACGTCTAGAGCTCCCAAGTTGGGATGCTGCCCCCGCGACCCGGATAAGCGGAGGAAGACGACAATGCTTTCCAGGAAGGATGCGGCATCATTAAAAGACACATTTGGTATGGAGCAGAACACACGAGCTAGGGGGTGCCAATGCCATTATAAAAAATAAAACTATTTTAAACAGACAGTGCACATGTGGGATCAAAAGTAAGAGTGAAATCAAGTAACGTCTGCTCTGGTGGGGGTAATGAATAAAATCCAGTTGTTCCATATTTGGTAGAATTTGGTATTTTGCAACCTTAACTGATAAGTCAGTTTTTCCTTCTTAAAGAGCAAGTCTCTCCCTAACAGAGTCTTATTCAAATCCCACTTCCTGTTTGAAAAATGCAACAAATGCTGTTGCCTAGCAGACCAAGCGGACGGAGCCGCTATCAAATGCACACAGGCTCACAACGACATTGTGACATCATAAGGTACCAGCTAACGTTCTAGGGTACCTCTTAGCCAACAGCGATGGCAGATTTAAATTCAAATGCACTGCAGAATTTTTACCTGACAACGGCACAACGCTGACAGTTTTAGGCAGAAAATTAAAATTTTAACTAAAATGCACTAAAGTGCAAAACTTTTGACTACATGTGTCTGCAGCACGATTAGACATGCATTTATACAGTTTATCAGAAAAATAAAGTTTGGGGGTGACATGCTCTTTAAAGTAAATATTATTTTCTGCAGAAGCACTGGGCTGCCTGTAGATGTGCCCGACTTAAAATCTGCTTTATATCTGCCTATCCCTAGTGCTGACCTGAGAACATTGAGTCTCCAGTGAGGATTCTCCAAACCATCAGACAGCTGCTTCCTTCCTGACTCTCCTAGATGGTTGTAGCTCAGGTCCAGCTCTCTCAGATGGGAGGGGTTGGAGCTCAGCGCTGAAGCCAGAGAAGCACCGCCTGCTTCTGTGATCAGACAGCCTGAAAGACTACAGACACATAAAACAGAGTTACAGGATACTTTTACTTGGATTGGCAATGCATAAATGTTTAATTGTCATAAACTGAGACTTTCAAATGATGTCTATTTTCAGCATGAATTAATAACGTGATTTGGTGCAGGGTTTGGACTGGCTGAGTCTCCTGCAGATCTTACGAAAGGTTGTGTTGTGGGTATCCTGGTTGGGGATTAGGCTAGGTCTTGCATCTTTGGAAGGTCCCCCTACTCCAACACACCTGTTGAGGATGCAGCCTAAATATGTTGCTTCAATGCACATGTATCCCATGTTGGGGATAGGGAGACAACTCTGCAACTTAATCCCCATGCTCCACCTACAAGACTCTGACGTTCTTTTATGGATGCTCCAAACCCTTGTCCTGCTTTAAGGTTTCCATTTAGTGTTGGGGGGCACTGAGAGATGGCCATTAGGCTTGCTTCTGCATTTCTATTTCACCAGGCCTGCCCAAAAGGACCATTTTCCGGGCCACTTTGAGAAATAACGAAGTACCTGAAATGGGTACTCTGAAAGCTCCGGTAGAATAGCTGGGCCAGACTTGATGTTAACTCATGGTGATTGGTTGTAACTCAGTAGGAAATGACATCAGCAGACATCTCCAAAACAACCGGTGTTTGTAAATTTGGGAGAGTTGATGGTGAAGCAGAATGGACGGAAAAGAAAATTTGCAGTGTTGACACAGCTTTGAAGTGACAGTGTGTGTTTCCCTGGAGATAGGGGAAGGTAGATACCTAAATCGTTGCAAGCAAGCATTATTTTTGTGTTCAAGTAAGACCTTAGCAACAGATGGCCATTAGGGTCAAAAATCCCTGGGAGTGCATCCTCCAGCGAAATAACAAGAGATTCCCTTTCATCACTTGCAACGATTGAAGAGGTAAATGTGTAAAGAACGTTTATCAATGCTGAAAGTTTTATAACCATTTGTTACAAATCAGTAAATGCATTCTGTCCTCACGGGCTTCCATAGAAGGAAATATGGCATCTAATATGGAGTTGCCCAGAGACTTAAGGTGTTTCTCAATGCCAAGGCGCCTAGCCTTGCGAGGCGATGTCTTGCGAGGCCAGGCGCCTTGCTTACGAGGACACTGTCCTTCCATGGTCAAAGAAAATGATTAAATGGAACAGACTTGCATCACATGACCGTGGCTTCCATGGCGGTCACGTAACGTCACGTGACATGGGAGCTAATGTTATATTTTATACATATCAGTTTCAATATAAATATGTAACGAGCCTTTTACTTTTAAAATACATATACATACGTATTTGTTAAATTAAATATTTAAGTGAGTTACTACCCGTTAGCCACATAAGCTGCAACTAATAAGCAACTAACCAACCATAGAAAACTTCTGTGGATCTAAAAAAAAAACCATTTTAAATTAGTTGACTTACTTTTAAACTTGAAAAAATTTCCCCTGAAGTAGCTGCCGGCTTCTGATCCACCGTCCTTTAGAAAATACTGCGGTGTATTCTGGGTAATTTTTCACCAAGGCTAGGCTACAAGACACCTCCCGTGTATCCTCGCTCAGCTAGCTATACGGCTAACAAACGGAGAACACACGCCTCGGTAGAACATGAACACTGGAACACGTCTTGGCGACTCCCGATGACGTGTCTCCTAGGATACCGGGGTGGGGCCAAAACATCAAGACAAGGTTCCTGTTATTGAGAAACACCCTTAGACCCACTCCCATATATTTTAGACCCGATTTTTATTGTTTAATGTTATGAAACTGCCAATATTTTTCAACAACTTTGTATCTTAATTCATTTACAACATTTCAATGGATATTTCCCAATGGATATTTCCAGAGAATAATGGTAAAAACTACACATTGTCACTTTAAATATTGCATTTCTAAACTCCCAGCACCGATAAATGTGGAGGAAATCCACCTACAATGCATAAATTTACAGCACTTTGTGGTCTCACAGAGCACTGTAAAAAATCATGTTTCTTCTGGTCATTGAATGCCACTTTTAAATCACGCAGCGGCCGCTCTCCTCATGCCCTGAGTGGATTTAATTAAGGCATACTTTGACAAAAAAACAAATGAGATTCTGAGAAACAACCAGGACCATTTTGGATTAAACAAATAATTGGGACACAGCAAATTCTCCTCACCTAAGAGATTCCAGTTTACAGTGAGGATTTTTCAGTCCAGCAGAGAGTTGCTTCACTCCTGGATCCCCCAGGTCGTTGTTACTCAAGTCCAGCTCTCTTAGACTAGAGGACTGTGAGCAGAGGACCGATGACAGAGCTTCACAGCTTTTAGCAGACAGGTTACAGCCACTCAGTCTGGGAAGAAATAAATCTGTCATGATTCCACATCCTGGTCTGCTTGCCTGATCTCTCAATACTGACCTAAACAATCAGCTACGCTCACCTGGAATTGCTTGACTGTGTTAGCCATAATATAATAGCCTGGCCAGCCAACCCCATGCTTCCTTATTATTTCTCTGTGTAGAATTAAACAGAGGACGAGTCTGGCAGGCCAGGCTAGTAATATAAGCTCCCTGCAGTCATAATTCAAGTGCTGGATCATTACTCCATACACAGCAGGCCAGACGCAGCAAGACTCAGTCAAGTGGTCTAGTCAATTCAAAGTCTAGACTTTCAAACTGAGCTGTGAACCAAGTCAAGTCGTGTTAAACCGTCATTTTTATCAATCGTGGTTTCTACGGCTTTAAATGTTGAATACGGAACATGGACACTCTGGCGACATCTGGTGTTTAGTGGTGGTAGCTGCAACAACAGAAAACATTTTCCACTGCTGACACATTAACTCATTAACTGCCATTGACGACAAAAGCCGTCATTTTAAATCCAACCATTCGTTTTTTTACTGTGTGGGCGTCGGAACGAGCCCCCACACCATGAGAGCAAACATCCCAGCTCTAAAGCCGATCTTCACCCGTGTACGTCACACGTCACGAGATCAGGAAGCAGAACATCCACGTGTTAGGAGATCGTTTTGGGCCGCTGCTGTAAAAAAAGGTGAGGCGCGAACCAGAAAAGCTTCTGCCGATCACAATTCAACAACGGATTATGAAAGAACAGATAACGTTCAAAAGGCGCAGATTCTTCCTGATTTAAGAGGTGAGTCTCCGCTTTGTTTTGGTTGTTTTGGCGTCGACATCATCCTAGCGCAGAACGTTCTGTCACTCTTAAAATACAATAAAAACGGTGCAAAAACGCTGGCAGCAAAGGGCTTTTCTGATCAGGAATTGGCTGGCAGTGAATGAGTTAAGTGACCAGCCAGCACCATGTCCAGAGACAGATAGTACAGGGTAAGCACTAATTTCTACTAATGCGTTTATTTTACAACAGTATTTACTGTTAGAACATCTTCTGGGCTCAGAATCAGCTGCTTGACTTGCCAAGTCTACCATTTTACACAGTCCCAGCCTCGCCTTGCCAAGCGGACTTTTTAGGGCAACGGTGCCCTCTAGTGGCTGGTAGATGTAAACATAAACCACGTGTCGCGCCTGACAAAATAAAAAATTGATTATTTTTTAAATTAAGCTTTTAAAGGAAAAACTGTACATTCATTCTGCACACCTCTAGCCCCATGGAGGTATTATTGTTTGAACTGTAGCTTTTGATTAAAATGTTCCATATTCCACCTTTAAAGCGGTACTTCACTGAAAACTATTTAAAATGATTATTTCTGATTAGAATCAGTCATTCTGAGATTGTACTCCAGGCTGAACATGAACATACTCTCCAACCCTTATTAAAGCCTGATCTACCTCACACTTAACAGCATTCTGTGTGTTGGCTTAGTCCTTGTGTTCAAATCATTAGATCGCGAGAATATCACGCTTACATAAACAGCAACAGACTACGTCTAAGCATCTAGAACTAGTAAAACCAATGGTATTCAATTACTTACAGAGCTTTCTTAGAGGCTTTGATGACTGGTAGCAGCCTCATAAGAGCATCCTCTGAAGCCGAGTACTTCTTCAGGTCAAACACAGCCAGATCTTTTTCTGATGACAGTAAGATGAAGACTAACACGGACCATTGGGCAGGAGATAAGTTATTCGTAGAAAGACTTCCTGATCTGAGGAACTTTCTGATCTCCTCCTCCAGAGAACAATCCTTCAGTTCATTCAGACAATGGAGCAGATTGATGCTTTTCTCTACAGGCTGGTTCTCACTGATTTTCTTCTTAATGTACTGGGCTATTTCCTGGTTGCTCTGCAGCCTAATTCCTGCCTGTGCTGGCAGGCCATGCAGGAGAGTTTGACTGGACTCCAGTGAAAGACCCAGGAGGAAGCGGAGGAACAGGTCCAGGTGTCCATTAGGACTCTGCAGGGCCCTTTCAACCGCTGTTTGGTAGAAATGTTCCCTTGCTGGATCTTCTTTTCCTGTTTCGTAATTCTTAAGGGTCATTTGTTGCTGCTTGAACAGATTGATACCATAATCATTGTAGGTCAGATGAACATAAAGAGCAGCCAAGAACTCCTGAACACTGAGGTGGATGAAGCAGAATACCCTTTCCTGGTACAATCCTCCTCTCTCTTCTCTGAAGATCTGAGTAAACACTCCTGAGTACACGGAGGCTGCTTTGATATCGATGCCGCACTCTGTCAGGTCTGATTCATAGAAGATCAGGTTTCCTCTCTGCAGCTGCTCAAAAGCCAGTTTTCCCAGAGATTCAATCATCTTCCTGGTCTCTGGACTCCAATGTGGATCTGCCTCAGCTCTTCCATCATACTTGACCTTCTTCACTTTGGTCTGAACCACAAGGAAGTGGATGTACATCTCAGAGAGGGTTCTGGGTAGTTCTCCTCTCTCTCTGGTTTTCATCACGTCCTCCAGAACTGTAGCAGTGATCCAGCAGAAGACTGGGATGTGACACATGATGTGGAGGCTTCGGGATGTCTTGATGTGGGAGACGATCCTGCTGGCCTGCTCCTCATCTCTGAATCTCTTCCTGAAGTACTCCTCCTTCTGCTCATCGAGGAACCCTCTGACCTCTGTCACCAAGCTAACACACTCAGAAGGGATCTGGTTGGCTGCTGCAGGTCTTGTGGTTATCCAGAGGCAGGCAGAGGGGAGCAGGTTCCCCCTGATGAGGTTTGTCAGCAGAACATCCACCGAGGTGGACTCCGTGGCATCAGTCAGGATGTCATTGTTGTGGAAGTCCAGAAGAAGTCGACACTCATCCAGACCATCAAAGATGAACACAACCTGGAACTCTTCAAACCTGTGGATTTCTTTGGTTTCAGTAAAGAAGTGATGAATAAGCTCCACCAAGCTGAGCTTCCTCTCTCTCATCACATTCAGTTCTCTGAACGTTATTGGAAACATGAACTGGATGTTCTGGTTGGCTTTGCCTTCAGCCCATTTCAGAGTGAACTTCTGTGTTAGGACGGTTTTCCCGATGCCAGCCACACCCTTTGTCATCACTGTTCTGATTGGTTCATCCCTTCCAGGTGGGAGTTTAAAGATGTCCTCATTTTTTATGGTGAATTCTGGTCTGTCCAGCTTCCTGGACGCTTTTTCAATCTGTCTGACCTCATGCTCACCGTTGACCTCTCCAGTCCCTCCCTCTGTCATGTAGAGCTCTGTGTAGATCTGATTCAGAAGGGTTGGGCTTCCAGCTTTCGCGATCCCCTCAAAAACACACTGGAACTTCTTCTTTAGATTACATTTGAGATTTTGCTGACACATGGAAGGAGATTCTAAGAAAGGAAAATAAATAGTTAAGGCTTGTAATTTACACTTGAGATACAGGAAAAGGGTGGCTTGCCAATTCCGGGTCGGGGGAGAGGTCCTACCTCAAGTGGAGGAGTTTAAGTATCTCGGGGTCTTATTCACGAGTGAGGGTAGGAGGGATCGGGAGATCGACAGGCGGATTGGTTCAGCATCTGCAGTGATGCGGATGCTGAGCCGATCTGTCGTGGGGAAGAGGGAGCTGAGCCAGAAAGCCAGGCTCTCGATTTACCGGTCGATCTACGTCCCAATCCTCACCTATGGTCATGAGCTTTGGGTAATGACCGAAAGAACGAGATCGCGGATACAAGCGGCCGAAATGAGTTTCCTCCATAGGGTGGCCGGTCTCTGCCTTAGAGATAGGGTGAGGAGCTCGGACATTCGGGAGAGGCGCATTTTCAAATTTAAACACATTTCTTTTAACAACGGTAGTTTCTGCTTCAGCCCTCTCCCCCCTCCCCCTGCGCAGCGGCCTCAAACTCACTGATGCGCCTGCAGCCTCTCAGAGTTCCTGCTGCTCTAAACATTAAAATAATTATTTCATTTTCTGTTCCTCACTTCTGATTACCTTCAGTGGTGTCTGTTTGTTGCAACCACCAGGTACAAAAACTAACTTGTTTTTATTTAACAATTTTTCTGTCCTGCCTGTTTATTATCTTCCTGCATCTCCTCTCAATCCTAAAGATAAACTGCTACCGGGGTTCATATATATTCACCTTATGAGTTACCTTCGAACTGCAGTTCTAAAAGATCTACCGACCGCAAAAACAGCGGAGTGCGCACCGGCCGCACCAGTGAGGTAAAATCACCGGAGAAAGAAACAAGTGAAGCGCCCCGCTCCACAGCAGCGAAACGCATCAGGCACAAATAAAAGACAGAAAACATAAAAGGAAATGAGGCGACATGAACGATCGCGTGTTAAATTAGTTTTTGAGGTGGCGACACCTGATTTGATAATGTTACTGTGGCCGTGCTCAGGATGCAGATGTCTGGAGCGCGTCAACGATCAGAGCTTTGAGCTGGTTTAGGTTAGGATGGGGGTGAGGGGAAGGTTAAATTGCAAGAGGGTAAAGGTCACAATTTGGTCAAATGGTCCGTTTTACGGCGGGCGTCAGATACCGATGCTCTGGCACAGCGCGTCGCCTCCCGACGCGCAGGGGCTCGTCACCTGCTCTCTTTTCCGAGGACGCCATCTTGTCGGTCATTATCACGTGACAGCGACTAGTCTATGACAGGCATAAAAAGTCACTACAGAGCAGTGAAGTCAACTAGTCGACTAGTTGATACAACCCCTAGTGCTGGTGAGCACATGGAACATGGAATCTGAGTGGGCCATGTCGCGGGTCTCCTAATGAGGCATTCAAATCTGGATCAGCCTGGTCCGGTCCAGTTCTGGTTGGATCTGCCCACCCCCATGCAGTCAGGTTTTGTTCACACAACTTCTCAGGAACGCAGATGTCTCTGAACACAAGGGTGCAGCAATGGACAAGCGGGGACGTCCATAGTATCCCTTTTAAATTAGTAAACAAAGGCGGCCATGAACAGTGTTGCTATGGGAGACTCTGACATGAAGCACACCGTTTCCTGTCTCATTGAGACTGCTATGGGCTCCTCTCTGTCTGGAGAGCAGCAGTCAGAGATGTTTACCCCACTGCATCCAGACTGATACTGAATCGTGCTTGTGGGAAACCGCCGCTGGCTGATTCTGCCTGCCAATCAGAGACTCCCTCTAGTAGGCAAGCGTTTACATCAGCCGCCCAAACAGTCCATAGTGGGTGTGTTGGATTGGCTGAGCATGAAGTTGACCGCTGTAGAGCAGGTCCAAAAAAACGGTTGGCTGAGCACAGAGATTACCCGGATGTGAACACAATTACCCCACCAGAGTTAGGCTGGCCCGAGCCAGATGTGGATGCTTCATAATTGGTTTGGTGTGGCTCTAAGATGTTTCCACTAGTTTGGGTTGCCGCTCATTTTTCAGTACTGCTTAGTACTGGCCCGTAAACGCAACATCAGAGAACTGTCGGACCGGGTACATGACTGTAATGGTGGTAGGATACCCCCGAAAAGTGCTCCGCCCTCTGTTGTCCTGGCAGGGAACTGCAACACTCCCCAAGTGATGGAGATGTCAGTGAAAACGTCTTCATCAACGCACGTCTGTGACTCCACTCCACACATGGTCCATACAGAAAAGCAGCACAGGTGGGATTCAAACCAGCGACCTTCTCACCAGAAGGAAAAAGCACTACCAACTGTTCCACAACAGGATAGAAGCCATCTAACCAAAGTAGGAGTTCTTTAGTTTTAGTTGTACCCAGAAGACTTTTATGTCTTTTAGTGGCGACAGACGCCAAATCTTAGGTGTGGGGGGGAACTCAGCGAGGTCATGAAGATGAATTTTCAAATTTAGTTTCTGGCAAAGAGTTTGGGATTTCAGAGAAGGAAGAAAGGCCCATCCCAGGATGTTCTTGGTTTGTGTGGGGATATGCTAATGGAGGACATTGTCAAATAGTTTCTTTTAACCCTCCCACTGTCTTTATGGGTGACCCCATGAGGAAAGTTGGCCATTGAGCAGGGTTGATGGTTTATCCCTTGAGGTCCATGTGACAGGGGTGAGGTGGTGCTCACCCTTGTCACATGGACCCAAGGGATAAACCATCAATCCTGCTCAATGGCCAACTTTCCTCACGGGGTCGCCCCCATTAGGACAGTGGAAGGGTTAACACATGGAGTCAAATTCCTGACCTCTCTCCAAAGTCACATAACCAGTCTATTATGTACATTTGTCTCATGAGACTTTAAGGCCCTGTCCACATGTAGCTGGGGATCTGCCAAAACGTAGATATTTTTCTACATTTTGGCCTGTCATCCACACGAAAATGGATCTTTTTAAAAATTCCGGCCAAAGTGAAGATCTGCGTTTTCTCCGTTTTGGGTGTCTGCGTGTGGACAGACAAAACCGGAGTTTTAAGGTCCGCAACGTCACTTTCCGTGACAAAAAAATGCTGACATCACGTGTGCGACCTGTGATTACACTAGCCGACAGCATGGATGCCCTCAGAGCTGCGCTCGCTTTATCAATTGTCCAAGCGCTTTTTGCTTGTTTGTTTCTGCAAGAGGAATTACTGCTCCTTGCGGAAGACCACAGACGAAGGACGAGGTTAAGAACGGGGGAAGTACTGCCGCCTACAGGTCTGGCATGTCCTTAACAACGTATTTATCCGGGTACGTGTGGACAGTTTTTTTTTAAACGAGGTGGTGTGGATGCAAGTTTTTGGAGGGGCGGATATTCGTTTAAAAAAAACCTGGCTACATGTGGACTAGGCCTAAAAAACAAATCCAGTGGGTTTTTTAATCATGCTCTCACTGCTCTGCAGGCGGTCAGCCAGCTCCCATTGCTTCATCCTCATGAGAAAGTCAACTGCAATCTTCAAAAGAGCTTCTCTGCTGCTTCTCCACTCTTCATCCTCATCCTTTAAGAATTCCTGTTCCTCCATGCATTCTGGGAACTTTGGACTCAGAACCCTCTGGATGTTTTTCAGCTCGCGCTTCACAAAAATGACAATGTTCTTTTCCATCTCCTGTAACCAAACGTGACAAAAAGGAGAAAATCAGGCCGAAATCACAGAGCCAAAAACATTAAATCCACGTTGGATTGATAAACAATTCAATGTTAGAATAGATGAAGTGAAACATCTTCCAGAAACAAGAGACGTTTTTACTCTAACAGATGTCTGCATGTACAGACCATGAAAATGGACTCCAGCTGAGCTTGATGCTGCTGGGCTGACTGATCCCTGAGAACCTCTGCGCTCTGCTGATCGGGTCTGGAAACAGATAAGAAGACCTAGTTCACACTGTGAGACAAATCAGAGAGGAAGTCAAAGTTAGTGGCAAAGAGTCCTGGAGCCACAGAAGAGATGACTCATATGGAGGACTATCAGCAGGTATTGGCCAAAGAACCTCAAGGACCTGATGGAAGGATGCAAAACCCCATTGGGATAGACTGATGACTGTCCTTGTGGACTTCTGAGTCACATCCAGGATTTTGAAATGGACACGATAATAAAGAGCCAATGCATTTGTCCATGGAGGTTTCTGCGTGGAAGTACTTTGACATGGTGGTTGGGTACAACAAGAAACTACCAGTTAGCAGCTAAAGGCCAGAAAACGACTACAATTCTTTCTGCTCAGGAATACTTGAATGGATTTTAACAGCTCACCTCTGATCCAGATTTGAATGCCATCCCTTCTCCTTAAACTGAAGAGGTTCAGCCTTTGACTGACTGCTCTTTAAGGACAAACCGCTGGGTTCAGGTTCAAAGTCAGAATGAAAACCGAAGGAATCCCACCTATGGTAGACAGACAGGAACAGTTGTTACTTTCACGTTCTTTATGTGACATATTTAATATTAACCCAGATGACGCACAATTTTTGAAAGTTCTGCCTGGAAATGAATTTTAGGTCTTTCAGTGGTTTTCACTTTGCTTTGATATCATGTCTGTTCAAATCCAGCCAAACCTGGGTCCATATGGACCATGACCCAAAGCACTGCAAAAGAAACCCAGGATTTCATTAAAACCACCTCATCCTAAACCCACCGAGCATGGATGGCACTTCCTAAAAGACTATACGACTGACAGAAAGTCCCTCAAAAACAAGAAATGAAAGTTGCTGCAGTAAAAAGGTCTTAAAAAGGAAGACAAGAGTCCAGGAAGACATTGACTGTAAAAGGGTTTTTCACTAAGAACTGAACATTTAAGTTGTTCTACTACTTTCAAGCCCTGGGAGGAGGGGATTGTGTTGTAAAAATGATTTTAGTTACACTCATTTTTAAAGGGACTTTTCGGACTTTTGAATTTTTATGCTCGTGATTGCCCCCTCTGGCCAAAAGTGTAACGGCAGCTTCAATAGGAGGCTCGTGCACGAGGCGCACATGCTGTACGTGCACACTCCTTAACGAAAATAACAGCTGAGACGGTCCCTTATTTGTGCGTGTGGGGTGTGTGTGTGTGTGTGTGTGTGTGTGTGTGTGTGTGTGTGTGTGTGTGTGTGTGTGTGTGTGTGTGTGTGTGTGTGTGTGTGTGTGTGTGTGTGTGTGTGTGTGTGTGTGTGTGTGTGTGTGGCCCGGAGGACAGAGGACAGGAGAATGCGCAGCTAATTAATTAAATAATTTGGTTCTGTACCTTTCTCTTCAGCACAGCTGGCAAAGGTTTAAGATGGGTCAGTCCTCCTGCATGCTCAGATCATTCCTTTCCCTTGCTTGAAAAATTGTTCCAAAATGAAAGTTGAACCCACATCTTTTTTATCTGTGAATTAAATGCCGTTCGGCAAGTCTCAAATAAAAATTTGGGCATCTTACTGTAAAAAAAATATACCATTAATGTAAAAAATATATTATTAATGTAAAAAATAAACTCTAAAATTTTTACACCCAGAATCAAACCCAGGTCTTCTGCATGCAAATCAGATATTTTACAAGGTGAGCTACACACTAGTAACATTCAATGTATCTGTAACATTTATATCCTTGATGACACCTGAAACAAAGTCAATCCAAAGAACGGTTCGGAGTGAAAATGGCTATTTTGTTGCTAATTTGCAGGAAATATCTAGAAGAAAGTTCTACAGAAAGTAGCTAAGGGTCCTCAGAAATGTAGCTAGGTTCATCACTTAGCGTTAGGAACAGCGACATAGTGGCACTGCCTCTCTCTCTGCTGCTAAAGCTACGGATAGCAAATGCTACGGGCGATGCCTGAGCGTGAACGCACATGAAGCAGCCTGCTCGACCCGAGCATCTCTCTTTTTCTGTGATTTTACAGAAAAACAGGCAATCACAGTAAAAATGCCAGGGCTCATTCTACAGGACCAGGGCATTGCAGGAGAATGTATGAAGAAGAAATGTATTATTTCTATACATGTTTTGACTGTCAAACTTCCTTATAGTCCCTTTGAAAAAAATTTTGTTTTACCCACAGAAATAAAATGTTTGGTCTGCACTTTAACTGCATCTAACTTGTTTCTTTTATAATATGTTGTGGTAAAGTCCAGAACTTAAAAACGGAATCAGCTTGATTGATAAAAAATATTTTGTAGATTTTGAATTTCAGACTCAGGTTGCAGAGTTTGGTTGTGACCAGCAGGAGGTGCTGTTTGACCTTTGAACGTTCTGAAATGTAAATCATCAAATTAAGCGTTTTTCTTTGCTTAATTTATTAGATATGCTAAATAAATGAGGAAACAACTAATTTTAGAAACTCAGGCGCACCAGAAGCAGTTAGATCAATTTTATTAAAACCAATTAAAAAGCCAAACAGCACTTTGGTTTTTCACCTGATTAAGTGTTTAATGGTGTTAAATTTAGTCTGACTGAGCCAGATTACCTCTCCTCAGACGTGAAGAGTCCTCCTTTAAACAGAAGAGGTTCTGACTTTGAGTGGTTGCTCATGCAGGACCAACATCTGGGTTCAGGCTGGAGGTTAGAGTCCGGTTCTGGCTGAGAAAGAAGGATCCTGGAAACAAGAAGATGACTTCAGAGCATAATCATTTATATCATGCAGGGTAGGGTGGTGATTACTTGGTGGCTGAATATCAACAATTATTGTGTTTTTCCTGCAGCCTTTAGAGAAGTCTGACTGTGGCAGCCACTAGAAAAGTTATTCTCACAGAGTCAGGATTAAACAATTATTATAATAAAAATAAGATTACTATAATTACTACAATTTAATATACATTTTTAAACTTAATATAATAAAACACATATGAGTTGATATTAAGTTAGCATTTTATTATTATTATTTTTTTGTTTTATTTATTTATTTATTTTATTATTATTATTTTATTATTATTACTGCTTTTGAATAATCTGAGTTACAACAGCATTTAATTTCCCTCTGGGGTCAAAATAGTATTTAATTAAATTGAATTGAAATCCTGAACAGACAATTTATTTAATTTCTGACATAAATTAAACTTAACTAAAGACTGCAGGAATAAAGACATAACTTTGAACTGTGCAAATTCCCCAATCTTACATTGGCTTTAATTGTTAATAAGTAACCAAAATACAATATTCAAATAATGGTTTTTGAATTATATACATAAACAGGATAATTCTATAGTAAATGTTCACTTCTTTAATACATTGTTTCTAAAATAACAATTTTTTAAGCATTTTAACAAGATATTAGAACATTTGTGTAGTTTTATAATCAAGCCACAGCTCATCAGAAAGCAACATTATTATAACCTTTATTTAACCAGGAAAAAGTCTCGTTGAGATTAAAATCTCCTTTGCAAGAGCATCCTGGCCAGGACAAACGGGGTTACATATTCACCCATGCACACAAGATAAAGAATTAAAACCAGTAAACAAAATATTATTAATAATAATAACACATTTTACAATCAATCAAAACAGCTACAGATTAATCTGACAGCATCTTTATCATTTTAAAGCCTTTTTAAAAATTCTAAGGATTTTTCAGTTTTAAATCGTTTTGTTCACTTACATGTTCTTTAAACGAAGCTGTTTAAGTAAATTCAGGTAGACTCACAGCAACTCTTCTTGAGTTCAACATTCTGTAAAACAGCAGAAGTATATCACTAACAACACTCATTAGATCAAAAGCGTCTTCAGAAAAGCACAAAATCAATCTTTTCTGTAAGATTTGAAAACACGTTAATAACATGTTAATAGCGTGTTAATAATGGTACTCTGGTGACCTCTAGTGGTAAAATATGTAAACTTCATAAATTTGGTTCGGACTATTTGGCCTACAAAGTTTAACTGTTCTTTCTTATAAATAAGTTTGTAAGTCATTTTGCTCTAAAAACGCTTTAAAATTTCCTTCACTTACCTAAAAACAACAATTTCTGAGTTACTGTGCATTTTAGGTCCACTGAGGGTTTTTTTGTTGTTCATTTCTGTGTTCAATTCTTGTCAGTGTTTGAATCTGCAGCTTTTTTGCCATTTCATAAAAAATCACATTGAATTAATTTGACTTTTTCTGTATATACTTCTTTCATAGTTCAGACATAATTAGGAGTGGAGTTTCTCCCTGAGTACTTGAAGGTGTGATTTTCTGACAAACACAGTGTGCTAGATTGTTGTTTTAACCAATGTGTACCATTAAAACTTGTTTATTTGCTGTTCTGTTTTTACTTTCTGAACAACCACGTGTGACATGTGGGTGTTCAAGAGGCTAACAATAAAACAGACTTACTGGCAGGTCAGGAGGCAGAGTTTCATCATCCTGGAGCCCTGCAGGGGAATTACACATGATTCATGATGGCTCCTTTCACAAATAGGTCAGAATCAGGAAGTTGGTCAGGATGTTATTCTATCTATATGTTGTTGTTGTTTCTGGTGACAGAAGACATGTTTCATATTAAGAGCTGAGTGAAAGTTATTCTTCCCAGGAATGAGGAAAAACATTGGTTTTCATTCCAAAATAAGAGTAAAAAGCTGTTTCCAAAGCTGCTATCTGACAAACTTCAACTAGAGCAGGAAGTAGGCTATGTAGGGGGCCGCACACTTAGACAATCCTCTGACGCAGAAGAACCACCTACAAAAGTGCATTATGTTAAATTATAATCAATGAATTCTGATAAGCAGTAGTTTTGAATGTCGAGCACGCCTTCCTAAACCATTTGAAATAGGGCGCTTTTCTGACGCTGATCTTTTTTACTATTATAACTAACTAACTAACTAAATAAATAAATAAACATCTGTTCTTGACTGACTGCCATCCAAAGACATGTCAATAAAAACAGTTATGTTAGTAGCAGCAACAAAGTACAAAAACATCTGTTCACTTTTGGTTTTCTAAGTTTATAACGAAATACGTATTTTTCTGGAGAAAACAATAACTGAAATGCCATGATTATAACGAGCTGAAATAAGCACCTATTTTTAAAAACAAGTGAAAGTGTAAAAGAAATCAGGCTTACCTTGTTGAAGAAGCAGCCATCATCTTGAGGCTTTGGCCATCGCCAATCGTGTGACCACTGACGTAAACACGAAGTCAAACCGGTTTTCTGAGGTAAGCTCCGCCCATTGCCTAGTGGGAGAGAGATTAGTGAAAAACAGAGAAATCGTTTAGCAACAGCAGAAGTCGGTCATCAAGATGTGATCAATAAAAAAAATAGTTATTTTGACTACATTTTGATTCTAATTTATAAGGCATCTTGTTTTTCAGTATTTGAGACCCCACGAACTCTGTTTTATTTTTGAAAGAACTGCTACTGAAAAAAAAAAAAAAATTCGGGTCGTTGCACCCCGGAACTGAAGGGGGCGCTATTCCTATGCTCACTTGCAAACGCTGTAGAAGAAAAAAGTCGTCGATTGAAACTATGGGAAATGGAAAACACACAGAGTCAACAAAAGGTATTTTACGTTATCAAACTGATTGTCTACATGGAAATGTACCTTGATTCACACGAACCAAGTCACTAGCATTGAGTTATAGGCTGGCGAGGCTAAAGTTTGCGCATAGCATTGGAAGTTACTAGCTAACTGTTTCATCACGTGAATTAGATAAAAACGACAGGTAGATAAACACGCTTATAACAGAGGAATAAGGGGATGTTGGCAAATTTATCGGGACATGTGGCTTCTTATGACACTTTTAGAATCCTAAGATTCCCAAGATCGACATCTGCAGCTCAAATGTGTTTCATGAGGAACATCCCTAATTTCCAGGCTTCTTTGACGAGCTACATGTAAAACCGTTTGACCGTCAAATAACTATATAGTTGAAGCTCTGACGGGATGTCAAGCTTCTCTAAACTCTGAACCAGCTGTTTGTATGCTCCGTGATGGATATATGTGTATTTCTTTTAAAACTTAAGTCTCATAGTCATCACACACCGGTGAGCTGCAGCTTTGGCTGCGCTCGGGAACTATTTGGGTGGTGTCATGTTTTATTTATTTTGTTAGTTTGTTTTTTACATTTGTTTTATATGGACATCTTTTCTTCTGAAAGAAAGTTTTGACTTTACTGTTTGTTTTCATTTTACAGTTACACATGTCCATTTGTAATGCCCAGAGAGGAGAGAGTTTAAAACCCTGCAGCAAGGATGACAAATACAGATGTCCCCTTTGCTCTTACGCTGCCGAGGAGTCGTACAAGGTGGAGATGCATATTGCAAATACGGCTATGGTTCTTCATAATGGTTTGTAAAACTAAACTTCATTTTCTTGACATTTCTTTTTAAATTTTAACCCTTTTGTTGAATCTAAATTTTATTAACACATGAGAGTTTGGGGAAAGTTTGCTAGCTTTCTCAAAATAAGGCAAGGCACATTGTATCGCACATTTTAAACACCAACACAATTCGGTGTGCTTTCCAGCAGCATGAATAGCACGAACATTAAAGGGACTTTACGGAGTTTTGAATTTTTATGCTCGCGATTGCCCTCTCAGGCCAAAAGCGTAACGGCAGCTTCAATAGTAGGCTCGTGCACGAGGTGCGCATGCTGTACGTGCACACTCCTTAACGAAAATAACAGCTGAGACAGTCCCTTGTGTGTGTGTGTGTGTGTGTGTGTGTGTGTGTGTGTGTGTGTGTGTGTGTGTGTGTGTGTGTGGCCCGGAGGGCAGATGACAGGAGAACATGCAGCTAATTAATTAAATAATTTGGTTCTGTACCTTTCTCTTCAGCACAGCCGACAAAGGTTTAAGATGGGTCAGTCCTCCTGCATGCTCAGATCATTCCCTTCCCTTGCTTGAAAAATTGTTCCAAAATGAAAGTTGAACCCACATCTTTTTTTATCTGTGAATTCAATGCCGTTCGGCGAGTCTCAAATAAAAATTTGGGCATCTTACTGTAAAAAATTTACCATTAATGTAAAAAAAGAAACTAAATAAACTATATTCACATCCAGAATCGAACCCAGGTCTTCTGCATGAGAGTCAGACATCTTACAAGATAAGCTACACACCAGTCACATTCATAGTATCTGTAACATTTATATCCTTGATGACAAGCTGAAAAAACGTTCAAAGAACGGTTCGGAGGGCTGCGCCTGAGCGTGAACGCGCATGAAGCAGCCTGCTCGACCCGAGCAGCTCTCCTTTTCTGTGATTTTACAGAAAAACAGGCAATCACAGTAAAAATGCCAGGGCTCATTCTACAGGACCAGGGCATTGCAGGAGAATGTATGAAGAAGAAATTTATTATTTCTATACATGTTTTGGCTGTCAAACTTCTATAATGCCCCTTTAAAATAATCTGACAGCATAATTTAAGTACACAGATAAAATTCAGTCTAAATAAATACACAAATGAATTTCAGATTTAAGAATCAGATAAAAGGCAAAGTTAAAGGGTGAGCAGCTACAGTGCAGAAGGAGCAGTATGAGCAACATTCATTCAAAGGCTAATGAATGCATGAATTTTTTTAATTAAAAAATTACAGGAGTTGGAACACTTTTGGGGCTGTAAGGAAGCTGTTTTCTCTATTTTCTCCCCCTTTTTGCTTTTCTCCTGCTATACAGTAACCTTTAGCATGTGTGTTCGATGCTATAAAACTCATTGATGGTTTGTCACATTTTGAGAGTAAATTAATTGTTTCTGGCATAAATAGATCAATAAATTTTTTAATGTGTAGTTGTTGATCCTATTTCTTTGTTTTGGTTGTTTCAGAATTCTGTATCTTCAAATGTTGTCTATCGTGTGCCAGGAAACCTCACTTTCATTGCCCATATTGTTCATTAACCTTCGCAAGAAGAGACCGGTTTGTAAGTCATTTGGTGAGTCACACAATGACTATCAACTTGCCGTCCAGCTGTGTATCAGCAGAGCTGCCTGTCCAGCCACCAACAACCATGAACCAGACAGCCTCCACAGCATGGCTAATTATCCAGGCAGCAGAAATCAACAACCAGGCAGCAATAGCTGCACAGCAATTTTTCCAGACAGCGACCCTAACACCGTTACCTGTGCAGGCAGCTGCAACCAACAGCCAGGCAGCCAAAGTTGCACAGTTACCCATCCAGACAGAAGCAGAAACACTGCTGCTTGTGCAGGCAGCCACAGCAGCACAGCTACCTCACCAGCCAGCAGCAACCAACAGCCTGGCTGCCACAGAGGCTCATTCACCTGTCCAGATGAAAAAGGCAAGCTCAAGGTCCAAAGATATAATTACATGTGAAATCTGCAATCTGCGCTTAAAGAAAAAGAATGCTCGACTTCATTTGAAAAGAAAACACCAGGAGAACGCAGATCCAGTCGCCAGCTACCATCATTTAAAGAGCCAGTGTGTGGATGCCAAAAGAGGTGTGTTTGCTGTTGAGAAATCCTTTAATGGTCCACCGGAGCCTGTGCATGTTATAAAATATACCTCGTCACTGGGTCACAGGTTAGAATGCGAGCTTGACAGGTGTAATGCGAATGCTCAGTTTGCCAATCGGATTGGGATCCAGCGTTTTGAGTGTGAACATATCCAGTCGCTACCATTTTGCCCCTGTGCCACCGAGTTAGAAGGATGTCTTTCTGAGTCTAGCCTCGATGTTCTGGTTGAGAACTTCCTGTTCAGTCAGCAGCGAAAAGAGGATCTTTTAAAGAAACTGCAGGAAGCAACCAAAAATGATGCACCTTTGTCTGTCCTCCTTACTGTCGGTGGAACAGAAACTACATTTCACGTGTCAGTCTTTGAACCAAAAACAACATTTGTTAGTGGCAGGGTGATAGTTACCCATGACAGCAAGACAAGCACCTGGCATTGCCCCTGCATAGATGGGAAGTTTTCCTGTACACACAAGGCTACAGCAAAGTGGCATCTATTTGAGAAAATGCCCAAAATGTTTGAAACCGCAAAAATTCCAAAGGAAGACTTTACGTGTGATGAAGCTGAGGACATTGGATCAATCACTGATGAAGCAGCTGAAAGGATGATCAAATATTTGATTTCACACAAGAAAATCCCTGCTCAGCTTCCTGAAACACTGGTCACCAGCAGCAGAGATGCCAAGGCCCTCAGCGGGTTCCCCAAACATCTGATTCCATCAGAGGACGCATGCACGGAGTGTGGACAGCACGCGCTTGGTGAACCCCAGCTAATATCTGCAACAGCAAAAATCCTGACTTTATCTGGTTTAGTTACAGGTTTGTCATTTTTTACAGTTTAATAACATTTCTACTGATTAATTGTAGCTTTAGCTCTTTAAGGTAAGGTTTGTTTAATCCTTTTAGGTATATCAACGTACAGGAAGACTTGCCTGAACTGTGACATGGTGTATCGCTACCAAGACTGGCAAGATGGTGTCCACAATTTTGATGACCACTTGCTACTGTCCATACATTTGTGCCTTTTGTTGAGGAATGCGCTGCAGGTTAGTTCTTGTTTTTAATGCAGAGTGTTAAATGTCACGTTTGTGTTTAGTGAGTTATAAGAAATGGTGACTGACAAGTTTCAGATGTATGTGATTTTGAGATTTGCTAGTGTGAAAAAGGAGTAAACTATCCCATAATTGTTTTCTCACATTTCTGTAGACGCACACCTCTGTCGGCCGTATCATTGAAATAATCGAACTTACGGAGAGGGAAAGTTTTCCTAACAAGGATCGGATCCTGCAGGCATATTTATCATTTGAGGGTCTAACTGACCATGACTACCTGTATGCGTGTGATTCATGTGGGTATCACCCAGCTGTAGTAGTCATGGGCGTCCATAATGAAGGTGTTTTCAGCCTACCAGGTAAATATTCATCATCTAAACCTGTACTGATGCCTAATCTGTTATCAGAAACGAACATTCCACATAATATGAAATACTGTATTTTTCCTATATTTCTAAAGTCAGTGAAATACCAAATCCACCGCAGAACTACAATGGAGAAGTGAATGCACACTCCTTTTGGGAAGCCGTGACCATGGAAGTAATTAGCCATGGACTTTATCCACGTAAGTCCGTGTAAACAGCCTGAAAACAAAAATGAAATGCCCTAAGTGTCCCACGCTGTGGAGATAATGCCTGTAAGAAAAAAACGACGTGTCTCTGTTGTTTCAGCCGGCTGCAGGAATCCTTTTGTTGTGGAACCTACTTACCACAACTGGTCCCCCTGGATTGGACCGCATACAAGACACTCCGACATTCTGTTAAACACAGAGAGCGAGAAAGTCTGCATGCCTGATTTGAGCGATGGCGTGGACCAGTATCTGACAAAAGAACAGCTTGCAGATGAAGTTCTCAATTTAAAGGTATTTCACATACAGACTTGTGTCAATCTTTGATCAAGTTAAAAGAAAGTTTCCACGTTAATCTATGCTTTTGTGTTATTTGCAAGCTATCTGAGATCAAGAAACTGTGCAAGAAATGTGGCATTGACGGCAGAGGTTCAAAGTTGGACCTCGTGCGTCGTCTGCGGGATGAGATGGATTCTTCAGCAATCTACAACCAAGTATTTAAAAAACTCAGGGGTGCCTCTGGTGAGTGGCTGACAGCAAGTTATACTGGACAAAACTAGTAAACATGAAAGTTTAGCTAAAGTCTGAGCAGTATTGATTCAGGCAGGGAACGTAGGAAGAAAAAGTTTTCAGATCCCAACTTCTGCGATATCCAAGATTAATGGTAAATGGTCTGTATTTGATGTAATTTCTTCTGGAACCCCCAAGGTGCTTTACAACACAATCAGTCATTCACACACACATTCACTCCCTGGTGCGGATGAGCTACGATGTAACCACAGGCCCACAGCTACCCTGGGGCGCACTGACAGAAACGGAAAAAATCCTTCTCTCAGCCTTGCAGACGGCTCAACGGAGAAGCCTGTGAAGCTGTCCAGAAATGCAGTAATGTGTGAAATTCAACATAAGAATAAATTACTTGTTCATTGTGAGAAGATTTTGTGAAAACCTCCCTTGATCCATTCAGGATGGCTGAGAGAAGTAGAACCTCCCAAGGAAAAAAGAAAAATTATCTCTGATCCCGCAGAGCAAAGTTGGGATTTTACTAAACAAAATCTGGATTTGGCAACAGTACAGTCAAGATTTCACAAAAAAAGTTGAGATTGTGCGAAACAAAGTCAGGCTCTTACACAGTAAAGTCGGGTTCTCGCAAAGCAAAGTCAAAATTTCAATAAATATAGTCTTGCTTTCACAATGCAACGGCAGAATTTTGCTAAACAAAGTAGTGATTCTATGAAACAAACTGGATTTTACAAAACACAATGGGGATTTTGCAATTAAAGTTGGGATTTCACGACTAATGTTGGGGTTTCACAACTATTGTTGGGGTTTCACAACTAATGTTGGGGTTTCGCGACTAAAGTTGGGATTTTGCGACTAAAGTTGGGATTTTGCGACTAAAGTTGGGGTTTCGCGACTAAAGTTGGGGTTTCGCGACTAAAGTTGGAATTTTGTGACTAAAATTGGAGTTTTGCGACTAAAGTTGGAGTTTCTTGACTAAAGTTGGGGTTTCGCGACTAAAGTTGGGGTTTCGCGACTAATGTTGGGGTTTCGTGACTAAAGTTGGGGTTTCGCGACTAAAGTTGGGGTTTCGCGACTAATGTTGGGGTTTCGCGACTAAAGTTGGGGTTTCTTGACCAAAGTTGGGGTTTCTTGACCAAAGTTGGGGTTTCTTGACTAAAGTTGGGGCTTCGCGACTAAAGTTGGGGTTTTGCGACTAATGTTGGGGTTTCGCGACTAAAGTTGGGGTTTCTTGACCAAAGTTGGGGTTTCTTGACCAAAGTTGGGGTTTCGCGACTAAAGTTGGGGTTTCGCGACTAAAGTTGGGATTTCGCCACTAAAGTTGGGGTTTCGCCACTAAAGTTGGGTTTTTGTGACTAAAGTTGGGGTTTCGCGACTAAAGTTGGGATTTTGCAACTAAAGTTGGGATTTCGCGACTAACGTTAGGATTTCGCGACTAAAGTCGAGATTTACCAGATAAAGTTGGGACTTTTTTTTTTCTTATGTTTCCACCTCCAGAGCTCAGTAGAGCTGAGACATATTTTCATTACAAAACAAACCACTAAATGTTTTCAGTTTGTCATGGATTTTATCAATATGTTTATCAATAGCCCATTTCCTATAGTGAAGAGAGAAAGAGACAATGAGCAGACAAGTCAAACAGTTATAACTGTGGCAAAATGCACGAGGCAAAATGCCCCGTATATCTGGTCACAGAGTTTATTTATAGAGAGATGGAAGTGTGAGAGAGAGAGATTGTGTGTGGGAAGTCAATAATGTGTGTGGGTGGGTGTGGGTGTGTCTGAATGAGTAAGCATGATCAAAGAGGCATAGAGCAATACATTTCAAACATTCAGTTGATTGAGTCAGTGATCAAGAATTAAACAAATTTTTCCATAACACAGTTAAATGTAATCCACAACTGGGAGCGGTCAGAAGTAAATATCTGAATACACTGTCGTTCCAGGTGGGTGGGCTGTCATCACTTGTCCCTGTGGAGTGGTATATTCACTAAAGTTCAACCTGAGAGCTGAGAGACCAAGTGACTTTGCAGATCTGCTTCTATCCTGGAAGATTTTTCCAAACATCACTGTGTATGACAACGCCAGCGGACTAGTAAGCCACATAAACGAGCGCTGCCCTCAGGATACACCGTTTGCCATCCATGAAGGCACGCTGCTTGATCACACAGCAGAAAACATCAGACAAGCTGCTGAGCACAATCTTAAAGTGAACTTACCCTGGTTAAAGCGCAGAAAACAACCAGAAGACGTTGGAGGGCATCCTGTAACGGGCTCCGCTGAGCACTACTGCTTGAGTGACAATTTCCACCAAAGCAACAACAAACAAAACAGTGACATATTAAGGCACATTGAAATAGTTCCTGAACTTGCAGAAACATTGAATAGCCAGTGTGCAGAGCAGCTCTTTGCAGACATGAGAAAAAACAACTATTTCCTAAACAGGCTCACCTTGTCTGCCCATATGTTTCTGCAAAGAAATATCATGCACAACTACAATGTCAGGAAGAACACAAGAGCAAAGGAATACATGTAGAAATGTTCATGGCCTACCATGCAGCTCATTATTTTTGTTTACTCACGTTTTCTCGTTAAAGATTTGTGATGGCAGCTCAGAAACTTCTTAACCATCGTGAATTTACATTAAAATCTGAAGGTGGATTGGCGAATGTAAATATTTCAAATCCGATTTCTACGAGAGGAAAAAAAAGAGGCAGGAAGAGGGGGTGATGCTAATGTTTTTATACCAGTTTGTAAAATATTTATTGTGACTTTACATGTTCAGCTGAAAGCAGATAATGTGTTTTTTCATGCTGTTTGGTTAAAGCAGATCATCTAACAAACACAAACTCTGGCCTCCTCCAGATCCTCCACCAGGGGGCAGAAGACGTATTTGGGGCAAAGTTTACTTTTTTGCTGTTTTGCTTGTTGTATCTTGGTTGGTTGTTAGTTTTTTAAATTACGTTTTAGTTCAATGGTCTGCTATTATATTAGGTTTGACTTGTATAATGTATATTATCCATACACTTTTTTATTTCTCAGGATCTGTGTTGCCTCAAGTGATTTTGCAGCTCATTATAGTAGCTTCAGTCAGTGAATGATGAATCTTTTTCTTCAGTGTAGAATTTCACATTGCTGGTAAAGCACAGTTTTGAATTATTTTCCTCATTTCCAATAAACAAAAGATGAAACATCACAACTTTTTTAAAATGTTTGATTTATACTGGATAAATATCATTGAGAAATAAAATATTGTTTTTAAAATTCAATTCAGTTATTTTATACAGCATCTAGGGCTGGGCGATATGGCCTAAAATTAATATCACGATATATTGAGGATTTCACCTCGATAACGATAAATGGACGATAACTACAGGTATGTACAGAAACAAAAGCTGTCCACTAGATGGAGCTGTCTCACGTATTATTTTAAATCACATTTTTACGTGACTCAAGGTGGTACAGCTTCTTAAAGGGATAAGAATGTTGCCAACCTACACGTTTTTTTTTAATTATCAAATTTATTGACATGGGGAAAACTCAATAAGTCAAATTTCGAGAACGATACATTTTTGATTTATTACGCAGCCCTAATAGCACTAAATCACAACAACAGTGGTCTCAAGGTACAAAGTACACATTCCAATTTAACCTACTTATCAGTGCATTGAGTTGAGTTCATTGTTCAACTTAGTCAAGTGTTCTAGAAAACTCGGCAAATTGCATTGTCAGTGACTTTACAGCAGTCTTTCAAAAGAGATCTGTTACAAACAATAAATAAAATCCATCCATTTATTGTCCTCCACTTACCCGGGGTAGGGTTGCAGGGGCAGCCGTATCCCAAGCCACTTGGGCCAGCTCCTCCAGAGGAATTCCAAGGTGTTCCCAGATCACACAAGAAACGTGGTCCCTCCAGCGTGTCCTGGGTCTCCTCCCAGTTGGACGTGTTGGGAAAACCGTTGTGTAGGCATCCTAACCAGTTGCCCGAGATTCCTAAACTGGTGCTTCTGTATGTGTATTGTGTCTTTGGAAAAGTTGTTCCAAAATATTTCACAAAATGTCTTACAGGTGACATGACTCTTAAGTTATAATAGTTATGGTTGACACAAAACATGTTTATACATTTTTTGCCCAAAATCGCATAAAGCGATTTCAGTAGTTCAATTCTTGACAGTTTCAGTACCTTCCAGAATGAGCCGTTTCAGGGCTCTGTCACTTTAAAGAAACAAGGTGGAGCTGGCCAGGATTGGCTGTTGAGGAGCCTATATTGACCCTCTGTACGTGACGTCACGCCACTCATGTGACCGCCCCCTTCGCCATGATGGATGGCAAAAAGACCGTTTACACCCGTTGAAACTCCAGTGAAGCTAGTCAAAACAAGCCAGTTTGTAACCTTTTATGGCTTTTGTTTAGTTGATTTGACAGTAAAATGTTTTTAGCTTGCTGTGTGGTTGGCTGCACTAACAGACAAGGACGTAAGCTCAACTCGTTTTTTCTTTTTAATAACTTTGATGGAGACTGAGGACGGAGAAGAACTGCAGCGATCAATCAATCAAGCGCACTAGCAGCCCTCAGATTAGCAATGAACATGTTTTTACCAGGTAAGATTAACGTTCATTTATTTCATGAGGAAGACAGGGACAGGGATAAATGTGATGTGTTTATACAAGTTATTGATAATCCTGATGGATGGGTATTTCACCACGGAGGCTGCGCTCCGTCCACTGTAGTGTAAAGTGAGACAATTATTAACAATAGTAAAGCTCCGATGTATGATTACGTGTGTTAAAATTACGTTATTTATTTATATGAGTGTCGGCATTCAGAGATCTTCTCATTCCGGTGTGAGAGCAGCAGCTGAACCCGGTAACACCACCAGCAACAGAAGCTGGTAGAGATCTGGACTTTTTAACAATCAGTTTTGGTGTAAAGTGAAACGCTGTTTATAACATAAAGTTATAAATCCAGCGGGGTGAATTCAGGCAAAGTCAGCAACATGTTTACATCGGTGAACAGCTGCAGAGAGAACGTAAGCTAACGTTGGTAAGCTAGTTAACATACCGCTCTCTATGAGCCCCGGCTAGATGCGCGACTTCTTCTGATAACTGAACTGGGCATGAACTAGTTGAAGTAATGCTGGAGGAGTTTTGTTTTTGTTTTGATCACAAAAACAATTTCAGGCTCTACATTTCCCTTTGTTTAGTACTCGTGTCGCTCACTACACTGTAAACCCGAATAAGTTCCCAGAACTCAAAAATTTTGAGACAATCAATTGCCTCAATTTTTTTGAGTTTTGATACTGAAAATTTTAAGTTTTCATAAATAAAATTTCTTAATAAATTTTACTCATACATTTGAAGTTTATTAAATTAAAATTGCTCATCCAATCAACTCAAAAGTTCAACTGTACACTGTAACCTCGAATAAGTTCACTCAACTCAAAATTCACGAGGAAACTGATTACCTAATAATTTTTAAGTTAACTTATCTAAAAACTATAAGTTAACCATAATTTAAAAAATATGACCTGAATAAAATCAAAGCATTTAACTACATCCAACCTATAACTTAGCACGTAAGCAACTTACAAAGCTTTATTTCACTAAACTTGCATATTTCATTTTGATTGAACTTTATTACATGTTTTTACTAACTTAATAATATAACTTATACGAACTCTAAATGGACCTATTAAACCCTAACCCAAATAAGCTGAATTTACTTAAAAGTGACAATGTGGCAGGCTGGTCAAGGCAGTAATTAACACCAGATCATAAATCACACACCCCTAGATGCTAACAGCCAATAAAAGTGGAACACTCAAAGTCAAGTCAAGAGTATCTGGTGTGAACAACCACAGTATTAAAAACAATGGGACAGCACAGCCGTACAGCATTACTTTGACCAACCTCCTCACTTATGGTGCCAACATGATACAAAAAGTAACATCACATCTGCAACACTGAACGAAATAATAACTGAGAACAACAATCATCCACAATAAACATGCATAAACACCCCAAAATAGAGCAAAATAACTGAAAATATGACTACCCACAATGCACCATGCCCACCAGTTGTTTATTGTTCCTGAAATCCAACACAATTGCTAGTTTGTGGTTGTTTTTCTTGTAAATCCACAAATATTTAAAATAATATACAAGTCTGTTTATCAGACACACTTTAGGGTTGACGTAAAGATGAATGGAATAATATAGAAACATAACATAATAAATCGATCTTTCTTTGGTTAATATTACTCATTAAAATTAAGTTAAGTTTACTTAAAAAAAGAAATAGTTCAGATTAATTAAAACGTTTGAGTTCTATGTACTTAAAACAAGAAAAATGTTGAACAAGCTCAACACATTTGGGTTCTAAAAACAGTTTTTTAAATTATGAGTTTTATCTACTCAATATATTTGATCATTTAGAACTTTAGGGTTTACAGTGTATTTACATGCTTTTGCCGTCCAGCATGGAGGACCCACGTGATTAGGTGACGTCGGTGCAAAGGGTCAACATCTGGGAAGGGCTTGGAATAGAGCCGGTGCTGCTCCAGCAGCGACTCTCTCTCTTGCAAGTGAGAGGTGAGTTTATGCTAATTTTCCCATTTGCGATGTCACAAACAGGGACTTTTGGCAACAGCTTGTTTTAGGCACATCATTAAAAACACATGGATAGAAAACGAATGGATGTTTTTTTTTATGTTTGGAGTTTTTACAGAGGCGGCTGAGGCCCACATGGCAGCACACAAGGATGCAAACATTGGTAATAAGCTATTTAACAACAAGCCTCATCAGCTGTTACGACTATATTTTTACTTTTGCTATACTTGTTTTTCCTCCGTGTGATATTTTAGGCTCAATATTGTCAATTTAAAAGTCAATAAGACTTCTGTTGCCCATATAGTGGTGCTCCAATTCCAACTTTTTGGGACTAACTTAGTGATCACCTTGTAGAAGAATTGTAATGACTTTTCTTGTATGATTATGTTTTCATAATTGATTTATGTTGCAATACCCTAATTCTACGCCCCGTGTGCAGAGTACTAAAGACCAGAAATGTAAGCCATTTGTTTTAAGTCTTTTTGTTTGCCTTCGTGTGCACAATTGTGTAATCATCTGCCAATGAGCAGCACCTTCCCAGTGTGTGTGACTCAAATCCTCTTTACTAGGAAGATGCCACACGTCCAGGTGTGTGTTCAGGATCTAATGGATTAGATGTGATGGGAATTAGTGACGTGAAACATTTCTGCTTCCATCTCGTCACACGTGACAGTTGTTCCTCTTTCTCTGCTCTACCTCTCTTTTTCAAACTTCCCTGTGCAACTCTGATGATTTAAAGTGACACAAATCTCACACGTTGTTTTGCAACACATGTGAGGAAGAAAAACCAGATAAGAGGAACAAAAGCCCAGTTCAGAATGTTGTTCACATTTAATTCTGCCTATCACCTAAAAAAGACATCTTCAACATGACTTCCTGCTTCACGTCCACCCTCACAGGAAGTTAGTCATGTTAAAGATATTTTGTTTTTTTTGTAGTCTGAGAATCATCAATTATAGTGGCTGTAGAGATCCATTGAACCCGTTGTTTATTAAAAATAAACTACTGAAATGTCATGATTTTAAAGACTGGAAAATCTTACAAACCATGTGTGGCAATACGGGAGTGGTCTCTGGCCTGTGGACGCCAAGGATGGCAATTGTATCTGCTCGAGTGCAATTTCATTAACAACGCCACCTTGGGAATTTCACCCAAGGAATTAAAGCATGTAGATTCATTCCACTTAATTCAGACAGAGACGTGGTTTCAGAAGTTACAATTCATGTATTTTAGTTTATTGAAAATAACTGCTTAAAAGTTATACATGCTACACATGTATAAAGCCAATTTAGGTACTCTGCCAACAAACATTCAGGGGATATTTGAAAAGAGAACTAGTAATTACATGCTGAAAGAAACTGATGTGTTTACAAAACCAAGATTTAGAACTAAAATTGAATGGAATATATCTGTAAATGGTGTTAAATTATGGAATAACCTTAAAAGGGAAATTTAAAAAACTCTGTCATTTAATATATTCAAAAAATTTACCAAATTGAGTGAACTAAATAATTATGAAAATGTAAATTAAATCAGCACCTCCAAATCTGAGACCATGGTTCTCGACCGGAAAAGGGTGGCTTGCCACCTCCGGGTCGGGAGAGAGGTCCTACCTCAAGTGGAGGAGTTTAAGTATCTCTGGGTCTTGTTCACGAGTGAGGGTAGGAGGGATCGGGAGATCGACAGGCAGGTTGGTTCAGCGTCTGCAGTGATGCGGACGCTGAGCCGATCTGTAGTGGTGAAGAGGGAGCTGAGCCTGAAAGCCAGGCTCTCGATTTACCGGTCGATCTACGTCCCAATCCTCACCTATGGTCATGAGCTTTGGGTAACGACCGAAAGAACGAGATCGCGAATACAAGTGGCAGAAATGAGTTTCCTCCGTAGGGTGGCCGGGCTCAGCCTTAGAGATAGGGTGAGGAGCTCGGACATTCGGGAGGGACTCGGAGTAGAACCGCTGCGCCTCCAGATCGAAAGGAGTCAGTTGAGGTGGTTTGGGCATCTGGTCAGGATGCCTCCTGGACGCCTCCCTGGGGAGGTGTTTCGGGCATGTCCTGCCGGCAGGAGGCCCTCGGGTCGACCCAGGACATGTTGGAGAGGTTACATCTCCAATCTGGTCCGGGAACGCCTTGGGGTCCTGCCGGAGGAGTTGGTGGAGGTGGCTGGGGAGAGGACGGTCTGGAGCTCCCTAGTTGGGATGCTGCCCCCGCGACCCGGACCCGGATAAGCGGAGGAAGACGACGACGTTAATTAAATCAATGATCATGATCGCACTGGAATTTAGAACAGGAAAAGGTTTAAAGTGAATCTGGATGTGTGTCTGACAAATGGAAATTATATATAAATTGATTATTTCTACGGAAAAGGGGGCAGAAATTATAAGATGCTTTTCTTCATTCCCCTCCTTTTCGTTCAAATTTGATTTTTTGTTATGTATGTCTTATTGTTTATATGTTTTATTTTGGTTTTGAATGAAATAAACGAAGATACAATTTTTTTTAAAGAAAACGGGTTCTAGTTCTTGCACAAATGAATTAAATATGGACCAAAGGTGAGTAAAACTGTCACCCACCAACATTACAATGGGCCACGAGTATGTGATGGAGCTACAGCAAATCAAAGTTTAGCTCAGTGTTTGAGTTCAGACCATTTTTCATCTGCTAATGTCGATTAGTTGTAGTGACCATCTTGAGCTGGGTGGATTCCAAAAGTTGAAGAAAAACGAAAATTAGTTTCAAACTATTAAGTAGTGAGAGCTCACAAACTCTCAGTTTACAGAACAATCATTGTTCCTATCTACTTGGCTACAGTCGAGGGCTTTCGGTGGTGACTGAGCACGGTTGCAAATTGTAGGAAGGCTGGGCGCAGCCTTAGGCATAGGGTTAGGAGGTTGGACATTAAGGAGGGACTCATCTTTGGGCCACTGCTCTTTTACATCCAGAGGACACAGCTGAGGTGGTTTAAGGCATAGACATGAAAACATAGCATCACCGCCATATTGGAAGGGTCTCCTCACTCTCCAAACCCAAATGGAATCAACGCAGGGTGAGCAACAATGCCCGTTTTTTGTACAACCTGGGGTTGCAACAGTTGGCACACTGTTGAAACAGATCACGTGGGACGTTTCTAGCCTACCTGTTGGGATTTTATATTTAATTTAAATTTTTTTGATGTAATTACATTTAAACTAACATGCCATATCATATTCTGATTCTGTAAAAAAGTCATAAATGTGTTTTTTAGTTGTGTAAGCACTTTCCTTAGTAGTAATAAATGCACTGTGTGGGAATGGAGACCCATCCAAGATGGTGGCTGGCCACTACGCGGCAGCTCCAATAGGCAGCATTATAGCCCACGGGGCGTCTACGTATATTTGTCTGTGGTTTGAGGCATTTGGTCAGAATGCCTCCCAGGTCAACCCAGGACACACTGGAGAGATGACAGAGATTAGATCTCCAGGCAACACCTGGTGGTCCCACCGGTGGAGCTGGAGGTTAACGGCGAGAGGACAGTTTGGGGATATCTGCTGGTAATGTGAACCTGCCACCTGGATAGTCGGAGGAAAACCAATTATATATGTTGCAAACATGCACACACAATGATACGGGCAAAATATATTCACCTGATTCACTATTTCCACATGATAGCAGGAGGTAACATAAATGAATAAACTAACGACAGAAAAAAAGCTAAAACAACCCCAAAGAGACAGTAAAACCCTTAGTTTCAGATTAAGATGCTAAAACACTAATAAGATGCATGAGCAACCCAGAAACGTCACTAGTACAAATATAAACATCACATTTTAAAAACAGCTAAACATAAAAGAAATAATGATTAAAAAAATATGTAATATTACAAAGAATTGTCCAAAAATAGCAACTGAGTTACATTTTTGTGCCTCTTAGAGCTCTAAAAGCCTTCCAGAATAACAGAATAACTTTTACATTATAAACTAAACAGTCACAATAATGTCACTTTTATTCCACATTACACTCAATCAAAGATAAAATACAAACTTGAATAATTAAATATCAACAACACAGATGAACTGAACGAGACTGAGTTGGTGCCTTTCTCTGGTTGCCGTACTGCTGAACTAACAAGCAGCAACAGGATGAGGAAATGGAGTGAGGCAAGCGTGTGACTTCACCTCTTTATTGCCTTGCAAATTTCTATCTGTGCTGAAAACACAGAGCCCTTTGCCCAGACGCATCGGGCGAGCCCTGGCCTGGATCCTCTCTGACAGCTCATGGTATGTGAAAACACACGAATGGAACTATTAGACATGTTTTTACCAGTTTTAACTGAAAGACGTGTACTTTTGTCTTCTTTCTAAAAAAGTCTTTGTATGAGTTGTGTTGTTGGCTGCTTGGTATCTAAAAAGCAGGAAAAGAAAGTTCAGCACTAACTAGACTGAGGAGAGAATATCTTGTTCTCTGTGATGGTAAACAGCTCCTGTAAATCCATTGAGACTTTGATTGAGGCAACGTGGAGGTTAATGAGTAACTGAGTAGAGGTGCAACCTTTAGTAGATATTTGTTCAGCTCTTGCTGCGTGACCAGAAACACTGATCTTTGCTTTTGTTTATTCATCTAGCTGGACTGTATCCTACTAAAGCTACGTTTAGTGACTTGGAGCTGAAAAGACTTGGTGCTGCCATGGTAAGTGCCGGTCCTTCTTTACGCTAAAGTTAACATTTTGATTGTCCTGGTGATTTCCCCAAAAGTGGATCTTATTTCCCACTTGACATTATGTAAAATGTTCACTTTAAGGTTATTTTAGGTGACCATTTTGAGTTTTTATGGCAGCAACAGAGACTTGTAAGCCAACCCACAGCTGATTGTTCCCCTTCCTCTGTAACGGCTGAAACAGGAAGTCAAACTAGGTTGTTGGAATCTGTGAAATGGGAGCTCCTCTTTGACTGTGAGACTTTCACTATTCACTGCAAGTGTGATAAACTGTGATGATTTTCCCCAGGCTGACCCAAACCCTCAGCCGCCCGCCTCGGGCTCGTCGTCCGCTAAGATGGACCAAGTACAGAGTCAGGTGAACGAGGTCAAAGTCATTCTGAAAGACAACATCAATAAAGTGCTGGAGAGGGGCGACAGATTAGATGACCTCATCAACAAGACGGACGACCTGCAGGCATCTGTGAGTAGATCAAGACAGATGTTGCGTGAATATCGGACACATTTCGGCATGTGAATAAGAAAACGGTAGCTTGCAATCTGCAGAAATGTGAAACTTGAAGCATCACACTTTTATTTTTATCTCTGTTATCAGTGTTTTGAGGGGGATGGAATATTTTGGGGTCTAGTTTTCAGATCACATGAGAAGTGGATAAACTCCAAACTCTCTGTTGTTTCCTGGATTATAAAAGCTCACCCAGTTCCAAAGAAAACCCTTTACATCAGTCACTTTATGCAAACTAGTGTGCCCAGTCAGCTGAACGTGTTTGCAAAGGCAAGCCTTCTCATAATTACTGAAGTCTTTTTTTTTTTTCCTTTTTAAATATTTAATGACAATTTATTGTAAAAGCAACGACACAAACATGGAGGTAGTTTTGTCCTTAGAAGTGGGGGGGTTGGGCTCTAGAACTATGCAGCATACTGTAAGGGACAAAGCTGGTGACCATAGATGAGGGTAGGAACGTAGATCAACCAGTAAATCAAGAGCTTTGCCTTCTGGCTCAGCTCTTCTCCACCATGATGGACTGGTACAATATCCGCATCCAGTGAAAGCTGGAGATCACGGTCTTGTCACGCTAAGAGCAGGAGGTTTGGACCCAAGGTGCAGGAAATCCAGAACACACGGGCAGGAGCGGTTGAAAAGTAAAAATCCTTAGGAGGAGAACCAAAAATCCAAGGGGCAAAGGCAAAAACCCAATAACTAAACTAAGACCAAAATTCAAAAGCTCACCTTCTGAGCAGAGACCTAAGGACTGAGACTAGAGACTAAAGACTGGAGACAAAACATCGCTGACCAAGACAATGAACCAACAACCACAGAGTGACAAAACAAGGCTTATAAACACAGAGGGAGGTAATTAGGGAAAATGGCAGCAGGTGTGTGGAGTGAGGGCTGGAGGGAAGACAGGTGAATATAATTATCTAAATGGGAAAACAGAAACAGAGGAGGGCAAATAAACCTAAACCTAAAGACAGAGGGAAGGGCTCACACACACACATACACACACTGACACATACACACACATACACACACATACTGAGCTGGGGAACAAGAGGCTGGAGCTACAACTGGAGGGGGCTGAGGATGACTAAATGAACACCGGACCTGAGGGAATGATATGAAGGCCTACAAACAGAAGACACATAAATGAGATGCAGACAAAGGACACATGAGGGCGCTATGAGACACAGAAGGGGAATCTAGAGAGGGATGGAGAACATCAGGAAACACATGAGGGAAGACGCAGACGCAGACCATGACAGGTCTGATGAAGCCAAGCGAGGTCAGCAGCACACCATCCCCACCGTAAACGGTGTTGGTAGAGCACTGCTTTCCCCTCCTGAGATGCCGGATAGTGGAAGTCTTATTGCATGGTCTCACTGAACTCCTTCCACGCTTGAGTTTCCCATGGGCTCATCACTCGTGGGAGGAGCCAAAGGAGTCGGGTGCATTGTGTGTTGGGTGGTAGCCAAAGGCAGGGACCTTGGCAGCTCGATCCTTGGCTACAAAAGGTACGTCTTGATACGTGGAATGTCACCTCTCTGGTGGGGAAAGAGCAGGAGTTGGTGTGTGAGGCTGAGAAGTTTTATCTAAATCTAGTCTGACTCACCTTGGTGCATGGCTCTGGTTCAGGAACCAGTTTCCCTGAGAGGGCCTGGGCTCTACCACTCTGGAGTTGCCCCCACTGAGAGGCGCCGAGCAGGGGTGGGCATACTTGTTGCCCCCCATCTCGGTGCCTGTTTGTGCCCCGGTGAACAAGAGGGTAGCCTCCCTCCGACTATGCATTGGGTCACGGGTCCTGACTGTGATTTGTGCTTATGCACCAAACTGCAGATCACACTATCCACTATTTTTGGTGTCCTTGGAGGGGGTGCTGGAGATTGCTCCTTCTGGTGACTCCCTCATTCTTCTGGGGGACTTCAATGCTCATGTGGCCAATTACAGTGAGACCTGGAGGGGTGTGGTTGGGAGGAAAGGCCCCCTGATCTAAACTTGGACATCTGTGCTCATCATAGATTGTCCTTAACGAGCACCATGTTCAGACATAATATGTTCATGTATGCTCTTGGCACCAGAATACCGTGGGCTGAAGTTCGATAATCAACTTTGTTTTCGTCTCATCTGACCTGCGGCCACATGTCTTGGACACTCAGGTGAAGAGAGGGGCGGAGCTGTCTACTGACCACTACCTGGTGGTGAGTTGTCTCCGATGGTGGGGGAGGATGCTAGTCAGACCTGGCAGGCCTAAACGCATTGTGAGGGTCTGCTGGGAACGTCTGGCAGAGTCTCCTGTTGGAAGAAGTTTCTATTCCCACCTACGGCAGAACTTCCAAAATGTTCCAGGGGAAGCGGGGACATTGAGTCTGAGTGGGCTCTGTTACGTTATTCCATTGTCGAGACGGCTAACCGCAGCTGTGGCCACAGGGTGGTCGGCGCCTGTTGTGGCGGCAACCCCCGAACCCGCTGGTGTTAGGGGTGCTGTCAATCTGAAGAAAGAGTCCTATGAGGACTTTTTGGCCTGTGGGACTCCAGAGACGCAGCTCTGGTGGTCACAGAGGCATTAAAATCATTTTCACATAAATTTATCTGCTTTTCTAATTATTTATGAGTTTTATCTTGTTAATTAAGAAAATCTATGAGTTAAAATATTCAGATAAGTCGTTCAGCTTTTTGAAAGGATTTTTAAACACCTTATTTTCACATTGCCTTAACTACAAGATAACTTTATCTTTTAACAATTTGTACTTTGGTCAGCTGTTCCACCAAAGACTAGTCATCAGATTTAAACCTAATAGAGCCTTTATAGGGGGACTTCATGTCTTCTGAAAATAATTTCTGTGAGCATGTTAGAAATAGTCATTACCTTTTTGCAGACAGATCTTTAAACAACCTCATTTTGGAGAAACAGCAATTCATTTTGATTAAATAGACAAGCTGGGTACAAGCGAGAGGAGCCAGTTACAATATACAATATATATATATATATATATATATATATATATATATATATATATATATATATATATATATATATATATATATATATATATATATATATATATATATATATACATATATATATATATATATATGAACATATACACTGTAAACACTATCAAAGCCAGCATGCTCAGATATAAATCTGTAAAGTTTGTGAATGTAACACTAAGTGATTTGTGGTGTCAACTTAGGGGGAAGTTTAAAACAAATAAATAGGCCATTTTCCACCATCAAAACTTCCAGGTATTTTTACTGGATCTTCATGGTATGCATGTTTTCTTTTCACTGAGCCAGTCCAAAAGGACTATTTTCTAGGCCATTTCAGGGACCAGCTGAGTAAGTACCGGTATTGGGGTATGTATTCTGAAATGGCCTGGTAGAGTCAGGACTTGTGGTTATGCCGATTGGTTGTAACTGAGTGGGAAATTACACTACCCAGTAAAAGAAAAAAGTCACACACTCTAGTATTTTGATGGACCACATTTAGCTTTGATTACATCACACATTCACTGTGGTGTTGTTTCAATAAGCTTCTGCAACTTCACCAGATTTGTTTCCATCCAGTGTTGCAATAATATTTCACCCAGATCTTGCATTGATGATGGTAGAGTCTGACTGCTGCACAAAGCCTTCTCCAGCACATCCCAAAGATTCTCAATGGGGTTAAGGTCTGGACTATGTGGTGGCCGATCCTTGTGTGAAAATGATGTCTCATGCTTTCTGAATCACTCTTTCACTCTCTGAGCCCGATGCATTGTCATCTTGGAACATGGCCGTGCCATCAAGAAAGATGGAATAACCTGATCATTCAGTATATTCAAGTAGTCAGCTGACCTCCTTCTTGGAGCACATCCTGTTGCTGAACCTAGACCTGACCAACTGCAGCAAGCCCAAATCATAACACTACCCCCACAGGCTTGTACAGTAGACACATGGTTGTTTAATGAAAAGTAGCTCATTGCACCATTTGGGGTTAAATAGCTTGTTGCAGCTGTAAGATCATTGCCCTGCAGTAATTATTAGGGATGTCCCAATACAACTTTTTCACTTCCGATATTGCAGCCTTCAGTATTGACCGATACCGATATCAATTTGATACGATATCGGCACAGATCATACATACTTTTACCTATTTCGTAGTGTGTAATGTATGAAAGGCTCGATCAAGTTGTATTACTCAATCTTAGAACAAGAGCCAGCAACAGCAAGTATGAAAAAAATGACAATTTTTTTTTCTAAAAATTACTTTTTTTTCTTAACCATTGGTTGCAATTTCAATTCAATTCAAAAATACTTTATTAATCCCAGAGGGAAATTGATTTCTGTAGTAGCTCAGAATAATAATAATAATCAAGTCATCAAAGAGTTGTTGTATATTACAATGGCTGTTGGCAGGAAAGATCTCCAGTAGGGTTAAATATTCTTGCTTTTAAGCTTAATAAATTACCTTTACTTATGACCAATAAGCTGTGATACTCTATATAAATATAGAATATCAATCTGCTTGGTCTTTGGATGTTTAATCAGAAGATTCTAGAATTCTTTGCTTTTTCAGGGATCAAACACACTTCGTATCAATTCAGACAGTCAGGTTTATAAAAGATAAGAAATTTATTTTCTAAACAAATAAAAACAAGACAAGTTAACTAAGACTACTGTGATGGATGAATCTAAGTGGATGGGATGTGATGTATGGTGATTTAATGGTGTGTGTTTATCAGAACCTTGTATCTAGAAGAACTGAGTTCTGGGCGTGAAAAGAATTTGGTTTACATTAAACTATGAAGTTGGTTCTTATCAAAACGGCTTCAGATGCAATCATGCTGTGTCTACCTCACCCTTTCTTTGGAGACCCTCTTCGCGGATCCGGAGGTCAGGAAGCTCGGATGACCTCTGGGCACCAAGGTTCAGTAGATTAACCGCAGCACCAACGCTCCAGTCCAGAGATGTCGCCAGGCACACATGTTGGAACTAGTTTGCGTCTAGAGCAGCTGTTTCTGAACAGCTGAAGGAACCGTTTTGCTGTGTCAGCTGTAGGCAGCTTTTAGCTTGTCGAGAGATGCGGTGTGAGCAGTTTCCCTCCGATGGCCAGTCAGAGTTAGCTCAAGTAACAGGATGCTGAATCTCACAGAATGCTGGAATGCTGAATCACTCCCCAGTGACTCTGTTTTAATATTCTCATATTATGATTTACTTGGCCAATCAGGACGTGCCATGTTAAGAGGTGTTAACAAACAACCCTCAGAACATCACGCCTTCTTTCGGATACAGGATGCTCTGATCTGTGGGTAAGAAAATATCTATGTGCAGAAATTACTTTATCTTATGAACATTGTGTATGAGTGTAGATAATGATTCACTTGTTAAACCAAACATTACTGATCATAACATCAAAATGTTTCATTGTAATATTAAAATTCATTTCAACATTATTAACTTTGGCACAGATTAATCAAAACATTTCATTCAACCATATTGTTCATTTCATAATTAATTAGCTCATATGAGCTGAAAATGTTCCCTTTATTCAGAGGCATGAGGAATCCTGTAGGAGCGATAAGGGAAGCTTAGGCCTTGAAACGGGAACGGTTTGTTGACAATATGTTAACATGTGTTCAGAGCTGCAGAATCTTCTGGGCTTGTTGGAAAATAGAATGTAAAATCCACCTTAGAGAATGGAATTCATGTCTGCAGATGACCGGTGGCATGTAGGTCAATATGTAGGTGAAAACTAACCATTTCTGGACGTTACATAAACATGCGAACCAACGGACCGCTTATGTCAGAGATTTTTGATGCCATCTGATATAATCTGATGCACTGTTTTTGGGCTGATATTGAATTACTTCCAATATCGATATTGGAACGGGACATCTTTATTAATTATCCAATAGGAGGCTCCTACCTTTTGTTTTCTTAGTTAGACCCAGGTGGGGACTTTTTGTTTGGCTGGGCAGTGTACATCAGCAGACAACACCAAACAACCAGCATTGAAAAAAATTGTCAGATTTGCTGGTTTAGAGACGCAACAGCTATGAGGACATAGCCAGCATGTTTTCCCTCTCAGAAATGTCCTCCTATAGTGGAAACATGTCTAAAGATGCAAACTCTAAATGATTAAAAATGCTGTTCCCAAGTCTTCGGGTGTGAGTGCAGGCTAGGGAGCCTTTGTGTTCTTTATTTGTTCAAACATGTCTTAAATCTCACGTTCATGTTTTATTTTATTGAACATGGAATATTTTCTAATGTAATGTTAAAAACAAGGGTGTTTAAAGGTAATTGTGATTGTACTGGCTTGGCCCAGCCCACTTGACATCTAATTAGCTTGGATGTGGCCCGTGAACCAAAACACCCATTTTAAAGGATCCAACTACACTCAGTGGTTTCTTTTCCTTTTTGTCTTCAGGCTGACTCCTTCCAGAAAACCTCCACGCGGGTAGCCCGAAAATACTGGTGGAAGAACATAAAGATGATGATCATAATCGGCGTGATTGTGGCGATCATCCTGATACTCATCATCCTCGCTGCAACTAAAGTCATATAGCAAACTTTCACCGCAGGAGAGCAGAGGGGGTGCGGCGCTCACCTCCGGACATCCTGACATGTGCACATTCACTCATGAACAAGAAAAATCACTGTGAAGAGGGTAAAACCCACAGGAGACAGAGATTAAATTGTTTGCTGTCAAACCAAACACTCCACATGTAATGTAAAACCGCTCCGTTAATGAAACACCAATCATGTGAGCAGGTTTTGTTTTTATTTGAAGCATTTTCAACATCTAGTACACTTTGTACATATTATGTATGTGTATGACTCAAACGGTGTAGTAACATGTTTTATATGACGATCGGGGTGGGGGGGGTGTCTTTTATTTTTGCTGCCAGAGTACTGTGTGTATATATATAGAGATGTATGTGTGATTTGTCCAACCAATAATACATTTCAGTAATGAAATAAATGAAGCGATTCACAAGCAGCTTTTGAGAACTTTATACATGGAAAGCAAAAGGAGAGTCTGAATATGCTGGAAGCGATCTAAGCTAACAAAAACACTGAAATATTTCTGTAAATGTGGAGCACACGTACTGTAGCTCAGAGCACGCTTGTGTGCTTTTCAAAAACGGGATCATCTTTCTGGATAGTTTCTCCACCAGCGAACAGCAGACTCACCACTCTGACGCCTACGGAAAACAAACAGACACAAGTCAGCTCTGAAGGAACAGCACGCCATCTAGGTACAAAAGAGCGAGACAAAATAGGAATCCCCTGTGTTTTAAGCGTCAGATATAATTAAAAACAATCAGGAGAAACAATTAATTTAACATTTTGCATTTGTAAAAGTGAGAAAGTTAAGCTAGGGGTCTTGAAGTGCGTAAAACTGAACAAGTCAAAATACTAAATGGAGAAAAAAATACCGTAAATCCTCTAATATTAGCCTGTATTTAATTAACTGCTGGGTATCATACTTTGGTCGGAGTCGGCAGAGGTGAATAATGGCCGGTATCTTATTGTGGCCGGGTGGAATGTGGTAACAAGCAAGTACGGGGGGCGGTTGTGTCATCCGTCTCACTTTTGATTTGCCAGTGACAGACCGCGAGGGTAACTTTAACCGTGCGGAGACGAAGAGGAGGCGAAAATATGATATCAAGTTCAAAGAGAACGTGCTGATTATGCTGCAGAACACCCTGGGGAGCAGTAGCAGGGGTTGTATGAACTAGTCACTAGTCGACTTCACCGCTCTATAGTGACTTTTTATGCCTGTCATCGACTAGTCGCTGTCACGTGATAATGGCCGGCAAGATGCAGTCCATGGAAGACAGCAGCCTGCTGTCAGCAGGTGACAAGCTCCTGCGCGTCGGGAGGCAACGCGCTGTGCCAGAGCGTCGGTACTGACACCCGCCGTAAAACGGACATTTAACCAAATTGTGACGTTTACCCTCTTGCAATTTAACCTTCCCCTCACCCCCATCCTAATCTTAACCAGCTTGTGCACGCAAAGCTCTGATTATTGACGCACTCCAGACATCTGCGTCCTGAGTACGGCCACAGTAACATTATCAAATTAGGTGTCGCCACCTCAAAAACTAATTTAACACGCGATCTTTCATGTCGGCTCATTTCCTTTTATGTTTTCTGTCTTTTATTCTTTTATTTGTGCGTGATGCGTTTCGCTGCTGTGGATCAGGGTGCATCACCTGTTTTGTCCTCAGTGACGCACCTAAATGATGTGGCCGGCGGTAACTCATAAGGTGAATATATATGAACCCAGGTAGCAGTTTTTCTTTAGGATTGAGAGGAGATGCAGGAAGATAATAAACAGGCAGGACAGAAAAATAGTCAAATAAAAACAAGTTAGTTTTTGTACCTGCTGGTTGCAACAAACAGACACCACTGAAGGTAATCAGAAGTGAGGAACAGAAAATGAAATAATTATTTTAATGTTTAGAGCAGCAGGAACTCTGAGAGGCTGCAGGCGCATCAGTGAGTTTGCGGCCGCTGCGCAGGGGGAGGGGGGAGAGGGCTGAAGCAGAAACTACCGTTGTTAAAAGAAATGTGTTTAACTTTGAAAATGTGGGCGCAATTTTAATTGTCAAAAACTCCAGCGAACCATTAGTTCATTTTGCTCAAATAGAAATTGAGGTCTGCCTCTACTTCTGGCCCTCCTTCCAATAAAGTCCTGGAGCTTGATGAGCTTGAGTCAAATACAGGCCCGGGCTTGTATTAGAGGATTTACGGTACTTCATTTTGATCAAAAATACACATTAAAGAAAGCATTACATGCAAATTTCTGGAAACGTGACACTTTAAATCTTTTTCTGTATGATTTTGTTTAAATCAACGGTTATAAGAGAAAAATGTGTTGCAGGAAAAATTAACAAAAAGAGGAGTCTTTTCCATCGCTGTCAGTAACACAAAACAGAAGAATATAATTACACAAATTAAAGCACTTTATCCCCCAACGCAGTAGAGTCCAAACCAGGTTAAAGCTCATGGACTACTAGTTAAATAAAAAATACCATTAGAAGTGAATTATTAACATTAGAACTGGAAAGTCCAGAGAAAGCTGTATGTATCCTTTAAAAAACAGATAGTTATTTCTTTCTTTCATATGTATAATCATTACTTGTGGGGGAGTAAGGGCCTGTAAAAAGAATGACAATTACATGTGTATGTTTAAGTTTTACATTACATAACAGTCGCCAAACCCAAAAGGCTTAAAAATAGAAAGAAAGAAAAACAAAGCTGCACGTGTCCCATACTTAGAAATTCTGATACAGGATGTTGTAAGACCATACCAAATGGCAGCATTCGAGAGCGTACGCTGCTCGTACCCGGTCCGCATTGAGCGGGCCCTGAGGGTATCTGGGAGTCAGCTCATGGCCTGCAAGGAAGCTCCGCTGGCAGGTACAAACAAGGTATGTCAGAGTTAGGAGACAATAAACTTCCTTTTCTGTTTCCCTGCACATCCTTAACTTTGGCATCCATTTACTGTAGTAGCACTTTACCTGTTAACTTTACAGTTAAAAAGGAAAAACAAGAGAAGGTGCAAAAGGAGGCCGGCTGTTAAAAATAATGGCCACAAGAGCATAGCCTCTATGTTACCACTACTGTAAAGCACATGAAGGTGCTGAGAAAAAGAAATTTACGTGAGCAAATTAAACAAAATATTACAAAACACCAAAGTTAATATAGCTACTTATAGTTTGGACTAATCTGTGTGAGTTTGTTACTGGATACCTACTAGAAGCTGAGCTCTTTAATACGGCTTGAAGCTGTTGGTGTGAGCGCCACGCCGCGGCGACTTGCCGTACCCGCCAGACTGATCTGCAAATGACAGGAAAGTTAGATTTATTACCACGATACCTTCTTGGAAGTACAACAAATAAAATGTGTGTTCCAGAGATACTCACTGCTGTAGTCCACGTATCCATAATAATTATTGTACCCAGAGTAGTCATAGCCACTATAGCCTCCATATCCTTGATTGCCGTAACCGTAATTGCCATAATTCCCATAATTCCCATAGCCTTGATTCCAGTAGTTACCATAACCCTGGTTCCAGTTCTGACTGGGACCTGTGGTGGAAACAAGTCATCACGTCACACAGAACGTTTTCCAGCATCCACATTTTACCATCTGATGTTTTCTACTGAATTCAGTTGTAATTAAATTAAAAAGGTCTCAACATCTAGCAGCTCAGGGGCCATTTGAGGCCCTTGGAGGGATTTAGTGCAGCCCCAAATGCATCTGTAGAATGATCAGTTTTAGGCAGGCTGTTGATGGAAAACAACACGTTTTTTTCCCACTATTTTGGTCGTATTTTTAAAATTTCAACGTAGTCTTGAAAGGTCTGGACACCCCTGATGTAGAAGGTTGTAATAAGTCAAAGTCAAAGTCATTTATTGTCATTTCTACCACATGTGCAAGACATACAGAGAAACGAAATTGAGTTTCAGTACACACAATTCAGAGATCAGACATACATGGGCAAGACACATGACAAGAATTGGTGACTGCGGTCATTCGCAACACGAGTCGCGCTACCTTATTAGATGAAAAGGAATTACATGAGGATAGGTTGGAGGAGGGAAAAAGGCATACCAGAGTTACTCCCGACAGGGCGTAGCTGTACTATGCAAAAAAACCCTCAAACATATAAGCACGACTAAGTCGACTAGTTGATACAACCCCTAGTAGGAACCACGATCTAGAACCAGTCTCACCAACAAACATGCCCTTTATGTCCACACAACGGTGAGGACAAGTTGCAGCTTTATTCAGACATTTCAGGACCAAGCTTAGAAAAAAAATCCGCCATGAAGTTTAAAAAAATGTTGAAATGGAGTTATTTACCGATTGTTTTTATCTTTAATGAAGTTTTTCTAGAATGTTTCAGCCTGAACAGTTCTGCTGATACAGTTCTTGTGCGTTTGATAAGGAAACAATCTTCTCTGCTCAGTGAGAAACCCAGCAGGTGGAGGCAGACATAAATGTTAAACTAGCAAGAGCAATGTTTTAGTTTTCCATCCTAACTCACCTCCTCTTCCTCTGGACCTGGACGAGTATCCTCCTCTGCCTCCCCAGTACTGCTGCTGCTGGTACACCTCCTTTGACACAGCCACCTTTACTTCACACTAAAGTCAAACATTATTAATTTATTATGTCTTCATTAAGGTACAGTCATATAATGAAATCTGATTGGATGAAGTGATTGCACCTGGCTGAGTCCGATGTTGTGGTACTTCTTCTCCATAATCTTCTTCACTGGCTCCTCCTCTAGAAATGTGATGAAGCAGAAGCCTCTCCTTTTGTTAGTTTTGTTCTCCATGGGAAGTTCAATCAACTCCACCTGATTAAATCATAGTGAATGCATTCATGATATATTGGGTTTTATTTAAAAAGGAAAATGCAAGCAAAAGCTTAACGAATATAAAGTGAGGCGTGTGTGTGTGTGTATGTGTCACACCTCTCCAAAAGCACTGAAGTACTCTCTGACTTTGTCTTCATGAGTATCTGGAGACAGACCACCAACAAAGATCTTCGTCACAGGCTCCTTGGCCTTCATGGCTTTGGCTCTTTTGGGGTCGATCACCTTCCCGTTGAGCTTATGTTCCTTCTGTGATGCAACCTTCATGAGGACAAACGCCAACAATAAACCAGTTAAACGTAGAGTCAATCAACAGTTCTATGGATGGTTTGGCCTTTTGATCAAACAACTGTCAGGGTTCGTTTTTCGGGCTGCGAACATCAACAGAGACACCGTGGATATGAGGAGATAATAAAGGTCACACAGGTCAGGTCAGTGAAGGTGGTCCATCATCTGGGTAGGCTGTGATTTAATCCTAATTCAACCTACAGCCTCCTGCTGATGTTGTGATGAAATAGGATTTTTTATGTTTTATTATTTTCTGCATTGAACAGAATTTGATCCACTCTCCAACTTTTCTGAAATGAGACCGTTGGGTTCAAATAAAATAACAAACAAAGCCAAACATTTCCTTTGGTGTTATTTATTTCTTACGCCCTTGTACCTTGGCACAAACATGTGACTAAAGCAGCTCAAAGACATTAAAACCTAATATATGGATCCATTATGGATTTTATAACCTAAATTACAGACATGTCCAATTGGGTTTTTTGCATCTGCAGAGCATGCTTCTCCCACAGCCTGAGGCATGACTACTGAATGAGGAAACAGATTTTTTATCTTGTTATAAATGTTTTACCCTCTTACATTATCCTACAGTCTGCTGTGAACGAAGAGCTTTTGGGGGATGGTGTGTTGTGTCAGATTTTTTAAAAGCACATATCTGTCATCCTCTATTTATCAATGAAAGCAAACCCATATGAAATAATCGTTATGAATCAGGATATTGAATCTAATCGAGTCATGAGACTAGTGAAGATTCACGCCTCTATAAGTTTTATTTATTTTCCCTCAATCTAATTTTTAAAAAACTAATAATGAAATAAATTGAAGTTTTATTTTTTCTTTCAAAAAATGACAACAAATCTATTATATTTATTATCCTGGCAGCAACCCAACCTATATATGTGTAGTACCACGACCCATAGACAGAGCTCAGTCATAGGGCGGGATCTACAGTTGTCTTTCAAACGGCCTCTGCATGCTACTGGACAGTACTAGGACCAATAAGAGCAACGAACAATATAACATATTCATCGCTACTTAAATCAGTCTGCCATACACATAAGAAGCAAACACATGCTGTTTGTACCTCTATCTGCTCATGCCTCAAAGAGAAGCCCAAGTCTAATTTTCCAAAGTTCATGCCAAAGCCATTGAAAACAAGCGCAGATTATAAACCATTGCCATCTTCGTAGTTTTTCTCCACTGCAGCTCTTACATTAAGCCAAATGTTCGAGCCAACTGTAGACCTGCTGAGGCAACATGGAGCATGACTAGACCGACCTGCAGACCAAAATCTTTTGCTTCTACTACGGTTGGTCAACATTTCTAGGCTAGGTATTTACGAAAGAGGACAAAATACAATTTTTGACTTTACTCTCAGAAAAATTCTAATTTCCAATTTTAATCTCATAATTCCAATTTTTTCTCTCTGAATTCTAAGAAGAACGTTTTTTGTGACCCTAATTCTCTTCTGTAGACATCACTCAAGAATTATAAATGGTTTCTTCTCAAAAGGATCCTGTAACATTTGCAGCTCTAAACAAGTTTTATTAAGGTGGACTGAGGAGAAAAGTTCTTTGGATTGCAAAGGTTGCAAATGATCTAGAAGCACAGAAGCTTTCTGTTGGAAAATGGTTCATTTCTAGAAGGAGTGCCTCCTGCTGATGAATACGCTTGAGGCATGAAATAAAGGAGTATCATTCAATAAACTCTAGATTAACCTCCTGCTCCACACTTATTGTTTTGCAGCATTAAAATAAAAGAAGGACCGTACCTTTTCAACACTTTCCGGTTCTTTGAAAAGTACAAAGCCGAAACCCCTTGATCGACCAGTCATGGGGTCCAGTTTTAATGTGCAGTCAACAACCTCCCCAAACTTTGAGAAGTAATCCTTCAGGTCCTTTTTAGTGGTGTCCCAGCTGAGGCCTCCCACAAACATCTTCCTATTAATGAAACAAATGGGTCAGGAAATATAAAAATCAGTGTCTGTGAAGAGCAGCTTGCATTTTTCCCACCCCTCCATCTGCCATCTGGGGGTCAGCAGCCTAAGCAGAGAGGCCCACCCTTCCCTCTCCCCAGCCACTTGGGCCAGCTCCTTTAGGGGAATCCCAAGGTGTTCCTTGACCAGCTGAAAATGTAGTTCTTCCAACTGTGTCCTGGGTCATCCCTTTGGGTCTCCTCTAGGGTTGTCACGGTAACCGGTATAGCGGTAAACCCCGGTAAAAAAGTTGACAATAAAAATAACCGTCCAGTTTTTAAAAAACTAAATTATCTCGGTGGGTTTACCGTGGCCGCGGTTTCGGCGCGGTGACCCTTACCAGCCACCGTCGCTTCAGCTGAAGTTCCCGCGGCGCGCACACGCACTTTTTAGTTTGCAACGGCACCAAAACTTTGAAGCTGAAATAATGGCCGAAGGAGGAGACGGCAGCGCCCAGGACATCCATCAGCCCTCAAAGAAGACTAAATCGGAAGTATGGGCATATTTTGGATTTCTGAAAAATGCTGAGGGACAGTTAATAGAAGACGGCTATCCCGTTTGCAGAACGTGCAGGAAACAAGTGTCTGCAAAAGGCAGCAACACTTCGAATCTAATGGCACATCTGCGTGACCATCACCCACGTCTCTACAGCCAGTGCAAGGTAAGTTAACATTAGCATTTTAGCTCAAATGCATGACGTGAGGACTTTTGGCTGAGGGAGAATGCAACGAGTCACTATAGACTGCAGCCGCAGCGTCCTCTGCCAGCATTTAAACCGTGTCACGGACACCCTGTTGCTGGATGAAGCATCTTATTTGTTGATGATGAAGAGAAATATACAATTAGTTCCTTGTCAATTTGATTTGTTTACTTATTCAATGCCATTTATACTTGAACATTTGGATTTGATTACATAGTGTAGTAGTTATTTTAGTAATTTGTTTAAAGTGGCTATTTATTTCAAATACATATTTTTTAAGGTTGACTTGTACAGTGCTCAAGTCAAGTGTGGACTGGAGTTTTAGATTTTCATTTGGATAATGAAGAAAACAAGTATATGAGAAAACAAGTGGTGTTTCTTTGATTTGTTTACATATTGTTTATGTTTTGAATGTTTAGATTTGTGTAATTTAAACCTGCACTGACTACTGTAACATGTTCCAGAAAAAGAAGCTATTTGTTCCTTTACTTGTGAAAAGTTGCACTTTTGCTAAGGCTTTGTGTTATTTTAGGTTTAATAAACACTGTTAAACCTTTTCAGAACTATTTCAGTTTGTGTAGAACAGGACTATCAATGCTTTCTGAACATATGCAACACCGTTTAAAAAATACCGCGATAATACCGAAAACCGTGATAATTTTGGTCACAATAACCGTGAGGTTAAATTTTCATACCGTGACAACCCTAGTCTCTTCACATTTGGACGTGCCCAGAAAACATTACCAGAGTCATCCATGAGGCATAACCAGACGCCCGAGCTACCTCAACTGGCTCCTCTCGATGTGGAGAAGCAGCAGATCTACTCCAAACCCCTCCCAGATGAGCGAACTAGAGCACCACCCCGGTCTGCCAATCGAGTGGACCAGCGACAGAGGAGTTTTTTGACTGCCTCAGTGACATTGGTTCCAGAGATTGGAGAACCCAACCCTCTAACTCCGCGCCCTCACCGGAAGACATGCCGGTGGGACTGAGGAAGTCCTTAAGTACTCCACAACAACCCACTATCCACAACATCTCGAGTCGAGGTCAGCAGCACTGTAAACAGTGTTGGTAGTCCACTGCTTTCCCCTCCTGAGGTACCAGATGGTGGACCAGAATCTCAAAGCTGTACGGACGTTTTGCTCCATGGTCTAAGCAAACTTCTCCAACGCCCAGGTTTTTGCCTATGTGACCGCCCGAGATGCATTCCGCAGGGATTGCCAGTACTCATCAGCTGCCTCTGGTGTCCCACAGGCCAAAAACACCCATTAGGACTCTTTCTTCAGTTTGACAGCATCCCTAACCGCCAGTGTCCAACAGTGTATTCGAGGGTTGCCGCCATGACAGGCACAGACAACCCTGCATCCACAGCTGTGGTCAGCCGCCTCGACAATGGAGGCACAGAGCACGACAGATACAGATTTGTACACCAAATAGAGCTGTAGCGAAGAGTCGATGACGTCAATGGCTCGATTCTATAAATTTGCCGATGTCAGATCCGGTAGTCGACGCACCACGCCCACTTGTTGCATCCCCAGGAGTTTGTAAATAGAGGAGGACTCTGCCTGTTTTTCCTCTAGTTCGCCCTCTTCTCCGCCTTTAACATCTCCGCCAAATACAGAAGACCCGGAACAACGTCCGTTCGCTACTAGATTCCTGTTTTGCCCGCCTTCGTCTCCCGGCAACGGACAACAACTTCCGGGGTCAAATGCACTGCTTTGTCTCTACTGCAAAAGTAGAAAATCACCGGGAGCATTTCTCCCTTCATAAAGGAGCTTCTTTAAGACATTAGGAGAGCTGTTTTGGTGATAGCAGTCTCTCCTCCGTGCTGGTCTGTTTGCTGCTGGGTATTTTTTGGTTTATTTAAACTTGGTAACTTGAACTTAACGTTGGTAAAGCTACTGTTAGCATCTTCGCTAACAGCTTCTTGCGTTTGGATGAGCTGTTACATTTTGGTTTAGAGTTCATCTTTTTTGTGGTGTAGATCTCCCTTTTATTACATTTAGAGTGTTGTGGGTTTTCGGTTTAGTTTAAAATATCACCTTGAGTTAGGGCTGGGCAATATGACGATTTTAGACCGTTTTACGATCTACACATCTGATGGTCTGTCATTTTTGAGAGACCTTTTTATCACGATTCACAGCTCTGCTGATGAATTTCTGCCTTTGAATGAAAAGGGAACTTACCCCAGGTGAATGACATGCCTTTGTTTGACCCTTAACCAATCAGAGTGAGTCATAGTAATATATTAGTGCCCCGCTTGTTTTCACCTGTGTGTGAACAAACATGGCTTCGGCCGTGGCTGAGAGCGACAATGACGTTTTCGTTCCGAAGAGGGGTGCCTCGTCCATTATATGGAACTGGTTTGGTTTTTCACCAGATGACAAAGAGCAGCAAAACATAATTTGCAAAGTTTGCAAGGAGAGCGTCAAGGCAAGCGATGGCAACACCACAAACTTGTTTAATCACTTGAAAAAAAAGCATCCCAAACAATACAATGAGAGCCAGCTGGCAGCTAAAGCTAAAAAGCCTGCGGCTGCAGCAGCTAGTGCTTCTTCCAGGCAGCAAACGCTAACAAACACTCACAAAACTCACTCCCTACGACAGAGACAGCAGACGATGGAACAGCGTGACCGACGCAGTGACGTACCACTTGGTTAAAGATTTGTGTCCCGTGCGAACAGTAGGAGTGGGATTTAAGAAAATTATAAAAACATTGGATCCATGCATGTACGCTGAATGCAAAGTGAGAGTTGCAGAAAATATTCAGAATTCGCAGTTTTTTGCTACCACAAGCGATCTCTGGTCCAGCCACACATCAGAGCCGTATTTGAGCTTAACTATCCACTACATGAGCAACTGGGAGCTACATAGTATTTTGAAAAAGTTAATGTTTGCACAATACATTTGCAATGGACACGTTTGCACTTTAAATATGTTTACGATTTTAATTTATGTTAAGTTACTTGAAAAACGAGAAAAACTGATTTTTGTAATTGTTTCTCTCAGGGCTTTTATCATCTCTGGTGTGAGTTTAAAATATAAGTGTGTTAGCACTGTGTTGATTATCCCTAATATGAATAAATGTTTATTTATTCAATGTTTCTCTTCTTTAATACGCAATTGAAGTCATGCTATTCATGGATAAAAAATCGTGATAAAATCGAAATCGTGATAAAATATTGAAAAAATCGTGATATTCTACTTTTGCCATATCGCCCAGCCCTACCTTGAGTTTGGTTTAACCACCCAGTTTAGAGTTTGGAGATTCTTATTTTGGTCCAGAACTCAGTAATCTTTGCCCAGTGTGACATTCCTAGTTATTTGTACTTTTGTTTTAATTCCCCACAGGCAGAATTAGTTTTATTATTCCCAACCTGTGGATGGAAAGATTTATGTTTGTTGTTGTAAATAAACCTGATCATCATTTAAACTTATAAATCCCGTGTTATTGTCCCTTCCTTTTTGCACACGAGCCCAATTCCCCAGGAAGGGTCGTAACACCACTCGCCTCACGCACATAAGTGACCAAAATAAAGCAGCATGGAGACACTCCGTCTCCAACCACCTCTCAGGCAGCAGCCTGCAGTTCCATGTTTTACATGTCACCAGAACATAACCAGTAAAAGCAGTGTTGTACAGTGTTGTACAAAATGGAAGGCCTGTAGTGTTTATTCACTATGTACTCCACGCAACAGAAAATTGCGGCTCTTTTTACCGCTCCCTCCTGCAGTCTTCCCCTATTAACATTTAAAATGATTCTGTAAATTCCGTGTATCAATAGAGGCTTGGGGAGAAATTATGACACTTCTCTAAATAAAGTAAATTTTCCAGTGCAGATTGGAGACAACCCATAGTAGCACTGATTTGATCTCATTTCAGAGAACAATAGAACAGGTCAGTTGCACCTAATAAATAAAATTACTAACAAACTCAGGAATCTTTCTTTGCTTCACTGTTCTGGTGTAGTGATGGGAAATACGGCTCTTTTTAGAGAGCCGGTTCTTTTGGCTCCCAAGTGGCTCCTCAGATTTTCTGTTGCGTAGAATACATGTATAACCAAAATAATACTAAACTATATGTAAAATAATTTACTAATGTAAAAAAGCAATATATCAAATATTTATAATTTCTATTGATTTAATAACTGAACACTTTAAGAAATCTCCACTTCCCTACTGCTGGCGCTCATTTTCTCCTCTCTCTCGCTCGCCTTTTTCCTCCTCCTCATTCCCTCTCGTCTCCCTCCACCCGCATGTGCTCTGCTGTGTGTCTGTCTGAGTCTGATCCTCCCTCTTCCCCGCCCCTACTGCTCTGTGTGTGGACAGTCTGGACACACAGTTACACATGTTGACCAATCGCCTGTAGCTTTCACCAAGGCAGGGGGGGAGGGGGGAGGGACGGCTCCCAATGACGAGCCGGCTCCCGTCGTTCACTTCAAAGAGCCGGCTCTTAGAGCCGGTTCGTTCGCGACCGACACATCACTATTCTGGTGCTGAGGATATCACTAATGCGGATCAAAGGAGATACACAGATGAACGCACCTCTTATTTATTATTTGGAAACTACATTTACTGCAGCTGGCAGAGGCAGAGATTGTTTCTATTGATACATGAATTTACAGAATCGTTTTAAATGTTAAAAGGGGAAGACTGCAGGAGGGAGCGGTAAAATACAGGGGGTCCCCAGCTAAAACAAGAAACTTTACGAGTCTGATGAAACCCGCTGGTTTTCCATCAGGCAGTCACGGGGCAGCTCCAACGACCCAGTGGCTGTGCTGGGTCAGTTACCGAGCCCAGTCCGGTACCGGCTCGGCCGTGAAGAGCCGAGGCAACGTCATGCTCTGCTTAAGAAGAAGCGTTATTTTCCCGCTTCAGAAGAAGCGTCCAACGTGTTTTTACGCTTTCTCCGAGACATGTCACATTGCTAAGTTGTTAGCGCGCTAACACGTCAATAGTGCAGCGTAGCCTGCTGGAGGTTTTAAGGGTTCAGATGAAAACACCCGACCTCTCAGGCTGCTCACACATCGATCTTAAGTTGTCGCTGTTGCGCTCACGCCGTAATACAGTATTAGATGCGGTTAAAGTCAGACATGAAAAAATAAATAAATTTTACATGAATAAGTGATGCTTAGCCTGGTGGAGGGAGGAAAATCTTGCCTAATAAGCACTGGAGGAAACCCTGTCAAGATCGTTAACACTTGTTTATCTTACTGCTATTGAAACATGTAAACCAAAATGCATTATATCCATTGCTACCTTTCTAATTTTAAACTCAGTAACTTATGCTGTAACGTCACCTTGCTCTGCCTGCTCCTTTCTTCTTGCTGCCCGCCGGCTGTGATCACAAGCGACAACATAGTAGTTCCCGCTGCTTCTTCGGGAAACAGCGCATGGCGGGCCGCCACGGCTACGCCTATGTAAGGGAAACCCTGTATTTTAAAACATTTTCTAAATGCTTTTTTATATTTTTACATTTTTTTTTGTTTTTGTGAAGAGCCTCGTGATTTTTATCTTGAGAGGCACTATAGAAATGATATTTTCTTCTTCTTCTATTCTCTTACAGTACCAGTTGATCACTTTTTTTGAAGAATTTATTTGAGATTTTCTGGTTTTTATTAATTGTGCAATAGACAAATAATAATTAGATTAATCGCCATTAGAAAAGTCAACTATTCGATAAAATAATCGTCAGAATAATCATTTTAAAACTAATCGTTTACCCCCAGCCCTAACACCAAAGTAACTTGAGGTCTTAAGGGGAGACTGTGCAGTGTCTCTCCTTAAGCCCTCCTCCAAATAACCATGTTATTAGGGCAAGAATCTGACAATATGACAAATATCACAATAAAGGGGAGATGATACGATATAATGCAATACTAAAAGCCACATGATTAGCTATTTTAAAGACTGAATTTAATTTTAAATCACTCCAGACGCTTTCAAGACACATCCAGCGTTTTCTCGAGATCTTGTCGTTCCATCAGAATGAAGGCAGTAAAACTGCTGCTACCTAGCAGTCAGAGTTTGAATTGCATCAAACAAAATAATTACAGTAAATGTTAACATTTAAATTGTGAATTACAAACATCGAGAAATATTGATTCAGTGACATGAAATATCACAGCATTGATTTTCTTGCATTCCAACTGATTATGGTTATATCTAAACGGAGTGAGACAGCAGAGTCAACAACATGCTAAAGAAATGTGTCCCGTTATTCTCACTTTGACTACTCAACATAAACATCTTTATAATTGTGTAAATGTATTAAGTCTTACCGATTTCCTTGCTGAATTTGTCTCTATATGTACTTATGCAGATGTAGCATCCATGTTGTATATCCTTCATATAAGTCCAAAAGCTTTGACTGAGAGTGAAATAATAAATGACCGCGTTATGAAGCTGGAACAGTAACATACCCTTCGTCCTCCTCGTTTTTACTGGCGTCAATCCTCGACCCTTCGGCCTCGCCTCCCATCGTCAGGCCACAGTCCCCACTAGCGGACATCGGGTCGTCGTTGTTAGCATCTCCATCCTCCTCCATTCTCATCAGGCTCGAGCCTTCGCTGAATTCATAATCCTTCGACATATTTTGGTTTTTTCAGGCACCTAATTTTTAACTAAAGCGGCACCGGGAATTTTTGAGAAAATACAAATTCACAAAAAAATAGAAGTTGCGCTACAGATAGCTAGTGGCTAGCTAATATTTATTATCAAATACCATCAGATAAAAAAACGAAGCAAACGCAAACCGTGTAGCTTCTTCACGGAAACATCTAAGGTTTTGATTAACAGAAATTTAAAGCGTTTAAACTGATAATTAACTATCTTCCAAATGTTATTTTAATAATAAGAGCGTCGTTTTGTGTCGTTTTTTATCACCGTCACCGGATTCTTCTTCTCTGTTTTAAAAACGGATGAATTAGGAAACCAAACCGGGAACAGCGTCACCCAAACGTGCCGGTGTTACGTCGAAATGTGTGACCCCGTTGAAAACTGTTTCTCCCACTGGCTTTGCCCTGCCCCCTTGTGTTCGGTTCAGATGTAAAGAGATTCACACAGCTTTATCGCACATCCGACTCGCCTCATCAAAAAGTACATAATTTAAGTTATATATTTTCTTCACCTAACATTTTTGTCTTCGCAGTCGCACAAATATATTTGCCGAGGAACACCTATGACGACCATGCTGATGCTGACAGCAGCGAACAGTTTCAGACGGGGTAACCTATACAACATCTAAGTGTAAACATTAAACACGGTTAAAATAAACGTTCTTTGAACGGCAGATTATAATTTCAAGTGAACGTAAAGAGAAAATTAAAAATTGAATGGAAAATATACGGTGTGTGTGTTTTACGTAGAATATTTATCTAGTCAGCTAACACCCTCAAAGAAATAGCACACACGTAACAATGAATTCTAATTATTTTCTGACATGCAAAACAAAATATTATTAATTGTAAACTGTTCAAAATATGTTTTTAAATGATGAGTCCTTGCTATTAAAATACTCAGTATCGTCACCTAGTGAGTTGGAGGTGAATTGTCAGACCGGAACATGTGAGTTAGTTGTTGCATTGTGTGTTCGCTAAAGTAATGGCTTGAATAATCACGTAGCAGAGATCAACTAAAGCCATTTCCTGCTCATTTATAATCTCGGTTTTGCGGTATTCGACCTGGACACGCACGTGGGAACAGAGCCTCGCTGTAACACCACACTATTTAAGCTAAGCTATCGTTAGCTAAGATAAGAACCTCCACCATCCTTGTGTTTTATTCTAGTTACAGAAATGGCCACTGTTTCTATTCCTGCTCGCACTACAACAATCTTGTTGGACATCGAGGGAACCACTACACCAATTACATTCGTTAAGGTGAGTTACATTTGTTTTTATTGTATTAGGTGGGTCCAACCGTAATGCTAAGTAAAGAGCTAACAGTTGCATACGGCTAAAAACTGCCTGTTTCTAACAACTGAAAACTAATACACTCCGGGCTTTGTCACTTTTCCAGGATATTTTGTTTCCTTACATCAGGGAGCATCTGGAGGATCACCTGTCCACTCACTGGGAGGAAGACGAGTGCAAACAAGATGTGCATTTGCTAAAGAAACAGGTATGATTAAAGCCTTAAAGTGAAATTAAAGTGAAAATAAATATTTAAATGGAGCCTTAAAAAATATATCTATCATGATTATGATAGAAAGATTAAAATAAAAATACAAGGAAATCCAATAATTGAAGAAAAACAATTACAATTTATAAAATGGCCTATAAAGCCCAAAGTAAAAGAAATGCAATTTAAAATTCTCAACAACTACTATCCATCAGCAGAGACACTGAGGAAGAGATTTGGTTTTGAAGTTGACCCTTGTGAATTCTGTCAGGGAAGCCCTGAAGAAATAGAACACTTATTTTTCAGCTGTCATATAAGTAAGAGGTTTTGGGAAGAAGTCCATTGTTGGTTAAGAAATAAAATAAGAGAACTTGATCATTTTACAAATGAAGATATTCTTATTTACAATTCTAAATTAAAGGGGAATAATTCATTGTTAATTAACAGTATTATTATTATTATGGGTAAATACCACATCCACAAAAGCAAATGGAAAAAACAACTGCCAAACATGAACTGTTTCACAAATGAATTCCATATGTTCTTATCCACTTTGACTCGTATAAAAAATTCAAATGCAACTGCAAAAGCCATTTGTCATGCTGCAGAAAAATGTTTAATCTTGTAACAATGTTTTTACTTTGTGATATAAGTGCCTCTTTTTAAGTTTCTTATTTGTTTTTCTTTTATTGTTACTAAAGATGCCTTGTATGTTTCTATTATGTGTTGTTGTCTCATGAGAAATTGTAATAAGCATTTAATGATAATAGAAAAAAAAGAAGAAAACACATTTTAGTTTAAAAAACAACTAATGCATTTTGATTTAGCAATAAATGTTTAAGTTATTAAATAAAAATAAAAGTCTACCAAATTCACTCAAATAACAACAAATGCAGTTGTTTTTTTTTTTACTTTTTTTGTCTAAATAAACTTAATATACAAAAAAAGGTATGATTAAAGCCACAGTGTGATGTTTTTACCAGTTTACTATCAAATCCTGTGCTTACAGTTGACAAACTTGTCCTTTTTCACTAATATTTCTCACCAACATCAATTCTAAATATTCCTCTCAACCTGAAATTATACGTTTTTAAATACATAAACTATGGTCGACGCTCCATGGTCATCCACCATCTTAAAATACAGTAGCTGTCTAGGGACTAGGGCTGCAACAACGAATCGATAAATTCGATGAAAATCGATTACTAAAAGCGTTGGCAACGAATTGCGTCATCGATTCGTTGTGTCGCACAACTCTTCCAAAAGCGCCCCCCCTTCCCGCCCGCCGTTGCGCGCAGACCAGAGCAAGTCAGATCAGCGCGAGGGAGAGCCGATCAGCGCGAGGGAGAGCCGCAGATCAGCGCGAGGGAGAGCCCACAGATCAGCGCGAGGGAGAGCCGGTACCGGCAGATCAGCGCGAGGGAGAGCCGGCAGACTTGCGCTGCTGCGAACCGGTTCCGCATTGTTGTGCAGCGATCCAGGCAGCTGCTTCCAGCGCACGGTCCATTCTCAAAGTGGTTCAACCAAAAAACTATAATTAGCACACGATCGTTCATGTCCGCACATGTTCTCTATTTTGTCTTATTTGTGCCTGAAGCGCGCTACTGCGGAGCTCATCACCTGTGCTGTGGTGATTTCACCTCACGCAGCATCGAAAACGCGCTCTCCGCTGTGTGGTCAGGAGATCCCTTTGATCTGCTCAAAAGTAACTGATGAGGTGAAAAGGTAAGAATCCAGGCAACAGATTTTCTGGAGAATTAAGAGGAGATGCAGGAAGATGAGAGACAGACAGGACAGGAAAATAGTTAAATAAAAACAAGAAAACAAAACAAAGTGTTGAAAAGTAAAAAGTAGGCAGATTTATCTCCACTACACGTTTTTACCTGTAAAAAACAATAAGTTATACATACACATGTTATATTTATACATCTGATACAATTCAGATCACCTTCAAAACTCAGTCACACACCCAGGGCCGTTTCAAGACATTTTGGGGGCCAAAGCAAAATGCCCCCCCCCCCCCCCCCCCCATAACTGGGCTCCCCAGAAGCCTCTGTGTAATTCATACCCTCTCCAGTAGTGTTAGTTATACAGTGTTTATAAAAGCCCCTCAGACATTACTGACATGTTCTAATATTATCAGATGAAAAACTAAATGATCAGACATGCTGTCTCATCTGCTGCTTTTCTAAACTTTTTAAAAGTAACAAAACCATGTGAAAGCCACCATTTGTGGATTCTCTGAAAGTTTCCATGGAGTGTGTGACAACTTATTTTTTCATTGATCCTATCGTCTAATCTCACAGCTGAAACAAGCATCCTTAATAATCTGTGCACAGGAAGCTTACCGATGCTGTAGTAAAACAAAAGGTATAATAATTTATTATTAATAAAACCTTGTTGCAGCACTAAAGCAGAAAAATTAGATTTTGCATTAAATATGCAAAATATTTACATAGGAATTGTTTTAGAGCCCTTTTATTGGCAGAATCTGATATTAATTTAGTTCTTACAAAAAATGGGTCCCAACATAGTTTGTTTGGCGTTGCCATAGTGTGACGTCATAGGCACAGATCCCCTGTCCTCTTGTTTGGAAATGGAAATATGATCACCCTACATTAAACAAACTGTCCACCCGGGCTTTTGCGCTGCACAGAGATGCTTCGCTGCCTATGACTGAACGTCAGTTGAGAGTCAGTCTCATGCAGACTGACCAATGAAGAGAGGGCCTCAAGTTAAGACCCTCTCCTCATTGGTCAGTCCACACGAGGTGGGTCAAAGGTTACTCTGGGCAGGTTACGTGTTGTCAGGCATTCAAGTATTGAGTATATTTACTGCATATTACAGTAAAATATTCTGTATGTGACCACATATGGTGATCCTTGGGTTGTGATGATGGAGCCCTTGAATATTGTTGCCCAGGGTACAACAAAGTGTTAATCTGGCCCTGGTTCCGCCGTCACATTCCCGCAGAAACTGGTTGATCACACCGGGGCCAGACTACTAGCGTGTGGTTTTACAACCACAATGTCCTCAGAAGCAAAAACGCTTTTAAAAGGGAGGGAGGAGTCCTAACTGTTGCTGCAGGCGTGTTGTGTGAGAGTGCAGTTATATACTGGTTAATATATTTTTGGGTTCAGTTGCTTTCATGTGGCCTAATGTGAGTCTATTTGGGATCATTGGAATGATCAGCAGCATTTCTTGATGTGACTTTATGGCAGTTGCCCAGGGCATCATCGCAAGGAGAATGGCATTCATTTACTTTTGCTTTATTTGGTATTTTTTCAGTCATTTTTGGAAATAGTGATTAATTTTGATTAATTCACAGCCTATGTTTAATTACATTTAAAATAAATGTCAACAGATGAGATCAAACAAAACACATGAGAATTGCCCTTAAGCTGTTTAACTTGGACCAAGCATTTTAGGTCACAGATAGATGTAGCTTAGGGTCTCTGTCTATACACCTTATAAGACAATTTAGGTGATGGCATGTTGTTTTTCTGCTATTGAACTGTTTTCTAATAATGTTGTGTTAAATAAAGTGAAGGAAGGAGAGAAATAACGTTTCCCTAGCAGTTTTTAAAAATTTCCCCATGTAATCGATTAATCGATTAATCGTGTCGAGACCCCATCCGATTAATCGATTATCCAAATAATCGTTTGTTGCAGCCCTACTAGGGACATACGAGCTCCATGTTACCTGTTTGATCATGACTGTAACCTGAAAGAACCAGCAGAGGGCAGCAGTGCGCCCCGGAAGCATGGAGTCTGCTAATTCAACTAATAAATCGAAAAGCTACACCGTTGCTGTACTTGTTAGTTTGCATAATAAACAAATCAAAAGACACATCAAATTTTTCAGTTCGTCATCATGTCCAACACAAGGAAGCCGCATATGTTCAGACCCCGCCCGCCATTAGCTGGACGCCAGCCTCTGATTAGTGTCTTTGACTCCTAAACTCGCCTCAAGTTGTTCATCCGTCTTTTCCTAGTACCAGAACTCCCGATCCGGTCCCAATGTGTCCGTTCCAAAGTCCTACTCAAGTGTCCTCTCTTCCTGCAGCCTGCCGTCTCACCCAACACACTCCAGCGCTCGTCCGCCAGCCAGTGGCTAAATCAGAGGTTTACTTTATCTCCACAACACTCTACTAATGGCGATGTAGTTCTCCAGGCGTTACAGAGACGATCCGACACAGAGGGCTTCTTCTCAAATGTTACCTTTAGCCTTGGATCTCCTTTTGCTGGTAATCCGTGGGAGTTTGCACGCATCATACACAGCGTCTCCCCGCCTCTAGTCATGGTTAACTAGTAGCTCGTGACGTCCATCTCCACCACGCCAGCCGTGAGCCACGATTAGCTGGTGGATAAGTCAGCATCGTTTACTTGACCTCCACAGCGTGTCCCCAGTTCACCAACACTCCTTCACCAGCCGTCGTTAACGAGCAGCCAGTGATCGCTCCATATCCATATAAGCTGGTAGCGGCAGCATGTTTGTTTACATCGGGCGCACCGTGATCCACGTGAAACAGGTGTTGTGGAAAATTATGTTCCCCTGAAATATTCAGTTTCCCTTAGGCAGTCAAGAGCAAACATTTCCAAATCCACAGAACTTCTTGTCCATTATAAGGACTAAACTACCTCAAATAAAATATGGTTAAACTGAGTGAGATTACATCTTTTTAAATAACTTTCATAAATGGTAAATAAGCTTGCTGCAAAAGAGTGAACAAGAAAGTTTTTACTGCATCTTTTTTATTGTTTTTAGGAGGAAATATAGATTGAAGAATCACAAGCATAACATTATTATATTACATTACATCATTTTACCGTAAAAGTTTATCACAAATGTTGTGAAAATAGCCAGAAGTTAGGGCTGCTCGATTATGGCAAAAACAATAATCACGATTATTGTGACTGAAATTGAGATCTCGATTATTTAGGACGATTTTTCAATTTATGTTGATTTTATTTGTTTTTATTCAGTCATAAAACTGCTCAGGGCACAATCAGGACAAAAATAAATAAGAAACAAGATGATCAGTAAAATAACTCCTGATTCCCAGTATAAAAAGACCAATATACTTACAGCTCATAGTCTATGACCCAAGGGCTATAGACCTTGGTTTAACTATTTAAGTCTAACAGTACAGACCCAAATACCAATATCTTGCAAATACTGACAGCAAGAATTATACAATGGCATTTATAACAAATAAACGCAAATAAATTGATGTTCACAAAATGTTGCATACATTTATTTAGTCGTGTCAAGGTGCTGTAGGAGAGTGCACTAGCACCATGTCCTCAGAGAGATTAGTTATTATTTATCAGAGTGAGGAAGTTATTTCTACCTTATTTATAAACTATTTATTTACAAGTCCATCAGTTAATGTAATAACTGTCCCAACCACAGCTGCACCCCCCAACCTGGTCTCACAGCAATCAGTGGCAAGCTGCACGTGTGTTTAGCGCGCCGCACGCGCACATTTAGCCATTTTTAGCGGCTCAGGAGTCCGCAGGTGCGGTGTGTCACTCACTCTGGTTACTCCAACAAGGAGCCGGCTCCGAGAGCTGTTTCTTAAGCGACTGACACATCACTACATCATTCCCTTTCCTAATGTCCTGAAGAACGGTCCGGAACGCAGGCGGAGTGTTTAGCTAACCTGCAGGAAATGTCAACGACAGTTATCCAGAAAGTAGCTAAGGGTTACCAGAGATGTTTCTGAGGAGTTCGATAGGTACTTTTAAGATTTAAAAAGTCAAGAAGGGGGTCTGAAAAGCTGTTAGAAATAGCATCAAAGTCGCTAAGTTGGCAACACTGTGGGAGAAGCGCTTCATTTGCAACTCAGGGCAGCACAAGTGGGAGGAGCAAATAATCGGCTTGTTTTGTTTGTATAATCGTTCAAAACTCAGATCGTAATTGTGATTAAAATTCGATTAATTGAGCAGCCCTACCAGAAGTGCAATCTCCCGACACGGGGGAACAGAATATTTTAGGGGAACACAATTTCTCACAACACCTGACCTCCTGGCTGACGTCACCCATCCTCTGTGTGTGAATCGTGACAACTTCAAGATGTAACAGAACTAGCTTGCTTCCTTCAGAACTGGTAGGTTGATAAACAGTCATAATTCTAAATGTGTTTTTAAAGAGGTCGAGCAGCTTGTTTTAAAGGGACTTTTCGGACTTTTGAATTTTTATGCTCGCGATTGCCCCCTCAGGCCAAAAGCGTAAGGTAGCTTCAATAGTAGGCTCGTGCACGAGGCACGCATGCTGTACGTGCACACTCCTTAATGAAAATAACAGCTGAGACAGTGTGTGTGTGTGTGTGTGTGTGTGTATGTGTGTGTGTGTGTGTGTGTGTGTGTGTGTGTGTGTGTGTGTGTGTGTGTGTGTGTGTGTGTGTGGCCCGGAGGACAGAGGACAGGAGAACACGCAGCAAATTAATTAAATAATTTGGTTCTGTACCTTTCTCTTCAGCACAGCCGGCAAAGGTTTATGATGGGTCAGTCCTCCTGCATGCTCAGATCATGCCCTTCCCTTGCTTGAAAAATTGTTCCAAAATGAAATTTGGACCCACATCTTTTTTATCTGTGAATTAAATGCCGTTCGGCGAGTCTCAAATAAAAATTTGGGCATCTTACTGTACAAAATATACCATTAATGTAAAAAATAAACTCTAAATAAAGTATATTCACATCCAGAATCGAACCCAGATCTTCTGCATGACAGTCAGACATCTTACTAGGTGAGCTACACTCCAGTAACATCCAAAGTATCTGTAACTTTTATATGCTTAATGACGGCTGAAACAACGTCAAACCAAAGAACGGTTCGGAGCGAAAATGGCTATTTTGTTGCTAATTTGCAGGAAATATCTAGAAGAAAGTAGCTAAGGGTCCTCAGAAATGTAGCTAGGTTTTTTTCACTAGGTGTTAGGAACGTTGGTTACGTATTGTAACCCCAGATTCTATGAGTCTAGTCGCAGCCCTTAAGCGAGCTGCTATTGGAAGGATGATCTCCGCATCAGCCAATCATGAAGAGCTTAAATGTACGCCCACCAATAGTGGGCCCCCTCGTGGTATATAACCGCAGTGACCCCACTGCTCGCCTCCAATGGCTCTTATTCCATCATAACCAGTGGGGCCAAGTGGCTTAAGGGCTGCGACTAGACTCATAGAATCTGGGGTTACAATACGTAACCAACGTTCTATTTCGTCTAGTCTTAGCCCTTAAGCGAGCTGCTATTGGAAAAAAGCGCAGCTGGATGGGTTTACGCCACACTGGTTAACACAACCAATGGACACACCCAATCAATCTCCTTTAGTGAGGGATGTTCAGCCTCAGACCAGGCTTAAAGACTGAGGCAGCCACGATAAGAGAGGGGCCCTCACTAAAAAAACATCATCCACGAGAGGATGACATCCATCTCAGCAAGGCCAATGAGGTGCCATAAGCATTCATTCAGCCTGCTGGGGTCCAAGCACTGAACGAGTGATGGAACCTGAAGACACATCTCGTAAATAATAACGAGTAAAGGAACAGGATGAAGCCCATGAAGCAGCCTGACAAATGTCCTCCATCGACACACCACTGTGGAGCGCCATCGAAGAGGAAATCCCCCTGGCTGAGTGAGCCCTGAGTGCCTCAGGGGAATCCTGCCCCGATGACGTGTAAGCGAGGGAAATGGCTTCACACAGCCAGTGCGAAAGACGCTGGGTCGACAGCGCCTGACCAAGGGAAGACTCCCTGTAGTGCACAAACAGGTTTTGTGAACGACGAATCTCCGAAGTGCGTGACACATACCGTACAAGCGCGCGCACCGGGCAGAGAAGGTGAGAAGCCGCTTCCTCCTCAGAATTATGGGGAGGAGGAAAAAGTCCAGCCAATGAAATTGACCTGGATTTGAAGGAAGCATTAATGCTTTTGGGCACAAAGGCTGGATTGGGGCATAAAACAGCAGACCCGCCATCTTCCCGGATCCTGAGGCATGCGGGAGCCACTGAAAGGGCGGTCAGGTCACTCACTCTCTTAACTGATGCTAGCGCTAGCAGCAATGCAGTTTTAAGTGACAGGAACTTGAGTGAGACCTGGTCCAAGGGTTCAAATGGGGCTTTGGATAAGCCGTGCAGAACCACCGTTAGATCCCACTGGGGAAAAAGCGGGCAGGACACAGGTCTGTTCCTCCTGACACCTTTTAGAAAACGTTTTGTGAGGGGATGATTGAAAACAGATCTATCTCCAAACCCTTGGTGACAGGATGAGATAGCTGCAGCATATGTTTTAATAGTGCTGAAGGCGAGGCCCCTGTCCATCAGTATCTGCAGAAACGATAGGACATCCGCCAGCTGGCAGGAGAGCGCTTGAACATTCCGCTCTGTGCACCATTTCTGGAAAGCTGCCCATTTAGCAGCGTAAGACACAATGGTAGAGGGCGCCCGCGCACTCTGAATCGTGGCGACCACATCATGCGGCAGCCCAGAAGCCTCTAAGCGTGACCGCTCAGCGGCCAGACCCACAACCGTTGGCCTATTTCCGGAGGATGTTTGATTATCCCATCCGCCTGGAGAAGGGCGTCCGCCCTCCACGGGAGCCTCCACGGGGAGCCGGACACTAGCGCTTGCAGGTCCGGAAACCATGACGCGGACAAGCGCCTGGGAGCCACCAAAATCACCGAGAGCCGTTCCGACCGAATTCGGTCTAAGAGACGGGGAATCAGAGGGACTGGTGGAAACGCATAAAGGAGCGCTCGAGGCCAGGGCTGGTGTGAGAAGGCGTCCGCCCCGAGCGGAGGTCCGTCCCGGGGACTCAGGGAAAACCACAGGCGACACTGAGCGTTTTCGCGAGCCGCAAACAGATCCACAGACGGTTCCCCGAACCTGATCCAGATCTGTGATATCAGTGCGGGATGCAGACGCCAGTCGGAGTCGCGGGGTCCCCCTCTCGACAGGATGTCTGCCGCTACATTCAGGACCCCCGGAATGTAGATGGCTCTGATGGACAGCAGGTGGACATGTGTCCAACACAGTAAATCTGTGGCGACACGCAACAGAGGGAGGGATCGAACTCCCCCTTGGCGATTTATGTAGGCTGCCGCCACCTGGTTGTCTGTGTGAACTTCGACATGACAGCCCTCGAGAAGGGCAGCAAAGTGTCTGATCACATTCCTCACTGTCATAAGCTCCAACACATGTATGTGCTCGTGCGTGTGGGAGGGCCAACGATCTGCCACCGTATGGGACAAGCACGTGCCCCCCCACCCCGACAGTGACGCATCCGTAAACACAGATACGTGTGACGCAGGACGTCCGATGGGAACCCCGCGTGAGAGGATGCAGGAGTTCCCCCAGTGAGCGAGGTCCCCGCCCACTGAAGGGGGAATCCTCAACATACGTCTCTTCTGACGTATCGGGTGCACCCGGAGGCGGGTGAACCAACGTTGCAAGCGCCTCGTGTGCAGCAAGCCTAGCGGCACCACCGAATGGGCTGCGGACATCATGCCCAGGAGTTTCATGACTAACAGGGCTCTCACGATCTTGCGGGGTTGTACACGGGAGATCACCGTGGAGAGATCTGCCGCTCTTGCAGGCGACAAACATGCTCTCATTAGGGAGGCGTCCAACTCCACCCCGAGATACACAATCGACTGGGATGGAAGAACGGAGCTCTTTTCCCAGTTTATAGAAAACCCCAGGGTCGACAGATGCTCTGTCAACCTCCTGGTTTGCCGTGACGCCTCGTCCTTGGACCGAGCGCACAGGAGAAGATCGTCCAAGTAAAATAAAACCCTCATTCCCTCCGTGCGCAGTGGCTGCAGCGCGGTCTCCAGACATTTGGAGAAGGTGCGCGGGGCTAGCGAGTAGCCGAAAGGGAGGCGATTGAACGGATATTGAACTCCCTTGAACGAAAAACGCAGAAACTTCCGGTGATTTGGAATTACTGGTATGTGGAAGTATGCGTCTTTCAGGTCGATTGACGTGAACCAATCCCCGGGGCGCACATATTCCAGGACTTGTCTCATCGTTAACATGCGGAAATGCATTACTGCTATGGAGCAGTTGAACAGGGACAGGTCGAGAATCGGTCTCATTCCTCCCGACTTCTTCGGTACTATGAAGTAGCGGGAGTAGAAGCCCGAGAGCTCTTGTCCGCGAGGGACTCGTGAAATAGCGTCCTTGGACAGAAGTTCCCGCAACTCCAGCTCTAGGGCCTGAGACTGTACTTGCGATGTGAACGTCGTCTCCACGATCCCGTTGAAGGGAGGTGGAGTGACCTGAAAATGAAGTGTGTGACCGCAATGAATGGTGTCCGAAATCCATTTGCTCATGATACAAAGGCGGCGCCACTCGTGCGTGCGTTCCGACAGTGGACGCGTGTGCGCGGTCACGTGAGCAACGACTGAGGGTTGTGCATGCGCCCTTACCGCCGTCGCCCGTACCAGAGAACTGGGGGCGACCCATGGAGGGCTGGGCTCGAAAGGGCGAGTGCGAAACAGCTGGAACAGGCTGGTCCGCACCGCGGAGCGTGGAGTCCGAGAGGGAAGGACGAGTGGGAGCCGAGCCTGTGCACGGGGGCGACAGAGTGCCCGCGGATGAAGCCGCGCACTGTGCCGCCGCGCGTGGTCGAGACAGCGACCTGACATCTCGCCCCACCCGACGATGTAGTGAGAGCTGGGAGAGTTGGGCCCGGCCGGATGCTGGGGCCGGAGCGCAAATGGAGCGCACCCTTACGGTTGGCTGTATATTATGACTGCCTGCAGGAACATGTATGCATGCAGCAGTGCTTGGTGTGGGGAACATGTGTGAGAACTCGGCAGAGGATTCTGCGGAGGACTGTAGGATTGTGCTCTTTGAGTGACATGTTTTGGGTTTTATTTCAAAACCAACATCAACATCATTACAATCATGTACACACACATTCCCCCCAAAGAGTCACTTCCGTGGCTGCTTTCGGCGAGGCTCGTGCACCTGGGACTGCCAAGACGGCGTCTGCTGGCCCCGCCGGAACCGTTGCCCGCCATCTCGCTGGTCCCGCTGATGCGGAGCCGAAGCGGGAGGCCGGCTCCGTGGAGCGGACGGTGCAGCTGGGCGTTTGAAGCTTCCGCACCGTTCGTCCCATCCTCTGGCAGAACGGCCGGAGTGCGAGGCTGACCGAGGGTGAACCAGGTCTCGTACCGTAGCCGATAGTTCGGCCGTCTTCTGAGCCCTCTCAATGACGCCCCTAAGATGGGGACCAAACAGAACATCGGTGGTGATGGGGCCGTCCAGCATCTCCCTTTGCAGATGTTCCGGAATGGAGGGCAGGGCCTTGAGCCATATCGCTCGCTGGATGAGGGTCTGCCAGGCAGCGATGCGAGCAGAACCGGTGAGCACAGCAGCACACAAATTGAGGATAGCATCAGCAGTCTTAGTAATGACGGCTTTCGACTCCTCGGGGGCTTCCAGCTCCTCCATCATCCTCGAGACGCCGAAGGCAAGGAGGGCGATGTTATTCCCTGCAGCGCCGGTCTGAAAGGCACACTGATGTGCGCGGTCGGTGAGCCGCGTCAGCAGCTGGTCATGTTTTGAAGCGGGAACAGCTCGCGGGCCAGCGAGGTGGTTCTTGGCGCCAAACAGCGAGGCCAAGTCCGGCTCTAGCGGAGGAACGGACGGCCAGCCTTGGTTGGAAAACCCCTCGACCTTGGTGATGGGCGCATAGGTGGAGACTGGAGCCTTGAGCTTGGCAGGCTCGGAGAAGGCGGCAGACCAGCAGCTCATAGCAGCGGGAAAGCGCGGCCAAATAGGGTCTAGACAGCGTGTCTGAGTTGCCCCGAAGATTCCTGCCAAATCATCCGCTTCAGGCGGGGCTGGTTCTGGCACAGCTAGCCCCTTGTGGGCTGCTGCCGCAGAAATGATGGCGGGCAGCTCCTGGAGCGGTGCTCTTACTGCTGGCAGGGAGGAGCGAGAAGCCACTGGGGCAGAAGGACCCGCTGGGCGGAGCTCATCGACCTCCGTTATGTCTAGGAGGGATGCCGCCTCGTCGTAGTTCTCGCTGTCGGTGACGTCATCCAGCCGGTTGAAGCCAGCCGGCTCCTGACTGGCGTCGAAGAAATCCAACGCCTTGTCCAGCGGGTACGAGTCAGCCACCGGAAATTCTTCGGCGGCGGCGGGAGTGAAGTACTCGACCCGGCGAATCTTCTCTGCCACGGGCAGAGCGGCACAGAACGGGCACGAGGCCTGCGGGGTCAAGGCCAGGCCAGCGTGGTGAGCCCCGAGACAGACCTCACACTTAGCGTGCAGGTCTCCGCTGGAAATGGAGCCCGACTGGCAGGTCGGGCAGGGTCTGGCGTCGCTGGACATGGCTGGTAAGTCTTCTCGGATAATCTTGCTCTTTCTGGATAAATTTGCTCTTTAAGAAGCTCTCAGCTTGGCATGAAGAGAAAAAGGAGGCAAGCAGTGGGGTCACTGCGGTTATATACCACGAGGGGGCCCACTATTGGTGGGCGTACATTTAAGCTCTTCATGATTGGCTGATGCGGAGATCATCCTTCCAATAGCAGCTCGCTTAAGGGCTAAGACTAGACGAAATAGAACAGCGACAAAGTCGCTGAGTTGCCACTGCCTCACTCTCTGCTGCTAAAGCTACGGATAGCAAATGTTACGGGCTATGCCTGAGCGTGAACGTGCATGAAGCAGCCTGCTCGACCCGAGCAGCTCTCTTTTTCTGTGATTTTACAGAAAAACAGGCAATCACAGTAAAAATGCCAGGGCTCATTCTACAGGACCAGGACATTGCAGGAGAATGTATGAAGAAGAAATTTATTATTTCTATACATGTTTTGGCTTCAAAGTTCCTTATAGTCCCTTTAAGCTTTGTGTGGGTTAGGCTGGAAATGGATTACACAGTCAAACTCATGAGTGAGCCACCATAGCTGCAGTACTTTATCTAAACTGCGTGGCGCTAAAGAGTCGCTTTTTTTCATCATGATTAAAATTGGATTTCTCACATGGGGCCTTTAAGACCATCACAGTGAAGTATTCACAGTAGTTAATGACATTCATAATCTCATTTATTTTAATTATTTGCCACAGTATAAACATTATATATACGTGTTTAGTTTCATACAAAAATTCTACAACCTATGTAAAACAAGACTGAGTACACTAAGATGCTGTGTTAGGATCACTGAGAGGGAAAAAGTGCTGAGATTTAAGTTGAAATGGCCAGAAAAACGTTGAACCCAGGAATAAAAAGGTATTATTCGAAGGACGTTTATTGTGAGAATGTTTTATTGTTTTTATAACGGTCTGTTGAAATGATTCCAGGTAAATGTTTATGTTCGAGGCTTTTATTGTGAAGGATTTGAAGAAGTTCTTTGAGTGCCTCTGCGGAGAGGATGGCCAGTGAGTGCAGACAGTCAATAAACCGCATCCTCACTTTAAAGAAATCGTTAAAGTTTAAGGTCATATGTTTTATATTCTCAAGAAACCTTTTGGCTTTTGTCAGGACTTAAATCCCATGCTCCTTTTTTGCCTCTTCTAAGTAGCCCTCATACATCATCATAAGACAAATAAAATCTTACGTTGTATTTATTTTTTAAATGAATCAACTTCAGCCACTTCCTAAATGTGGTCTTACATTTCTGTGTTGTAATTCAATGTGTAATTGGCTTTCCAGCTGAATATACTGGCATGAAACAAACACTTTAGTGATGTCTTACAAGAATATTTAAAGGAAATAAAGTATTTAAAACCACAGCACAAATGTTCTTTTTCATCCCCGTGTCTTTAAATACGTTGTCAATAGAAACTCCTGATTACTGTTGCAGATTGAAGAGGACATGAGGCAGAACCGATCATGTCCGGTCCACACGGTGGATCAGACCGTCCACACAGACGAGGAGAAGGCCATCAGGGAGGTTGTGGAGAATGTAATGTGGCAGATGGCGGCAGACAGGAAGTCCACCGCCCTCAAACAGCTCCAGGGTCACATGTGGAGAGCGGCTTATACCTCTGGAAGAATCAAAGGCGAGTAAGTACACTAGTCGGTTTGCTCACTTTCATTTATCGTGAACAGGTTCTGCCTCAACTTGGAACAGGATGGAGCAGGTTTGCTGCCAGGAGATTCTGTGGTTCATAGATCTGATTTCCTCTGCTCCCCAGGTTTGAACACGTATTATTTAGTTAATGTTTAGGGTTGCAGGTTCGCACTCCGCTCATTCTCTTGTAGTTGTCATGTCTTTGGGCAAGACTTTTATTTGCCCGGCCTGACGTTGGTGGTCGGAGGGAACCGGCGACACCTAGTGTGTGTGCGTCAGCCAGGGCAGGGTGGAGGAGGAGATGATTAAAACTGACAAACCAGTTCTGTTCATTATATGTTTGGAAAAAGGGACTTATTATTATTATTTTTTTATCCAATGTGGTCAAAGTGTAATGATTTTCCAGGTTCTGCTGCTAATGAAAAATAAGTTTGTGAATCCAGTACAGCCAGTAACAAGCTTGATGTTCTTAACTTTGAAAATGCATGAAATGTTTTTAAAATGTCTTTTTCTAACAGGATCTACCCAGATGTGATTCCATCCATCAGAATGTGGCGAGAACATGGCCTGAAAGTCTACATTTACTCATCTGGAAGCGTAGAGGCTCAGAAACTCCTGTTTGGATACTCGGTGGAAGGAGACGTTCTAGATGCAAGTAACTCCTTGTTTTTACACAAGCTTTTCGTTCATATTCACTGTCTTTGGCTACAAGATGAACAATTCTCAAGCTTTACAAAAACAGGGTCTCTGACCCGAGTCGACACTGGAGGCGTCAGCGGTGCAGAACGGTTTCGTTGCTAGGGAGCATCTCAGACACGGTGCAGCATCACCGTCGTCATCCTCGCTGTACTTGCAAAACGAAAAAATCCCTCGAGACTTCAAAGGTCACGGTTTGTTTATGTAATCCGCCATTAAAGAGCAAGTCACCCCCTACCAGTCTTGCTACACTGCCACTTACTGTTTGAAAAATGCAACAAATGCTGTTGCCTGGCAGACCAAGAGGGCGGAGCTGCTAATAAATTCATACACACGCAGGCTCACGGCATTGTAACATCATAATGTACCAGCTAATGTCATAGTGTACCTCTTAGCCAATAGCGGTGGCAGATTTTAATTCAAATGCAGTGCAGTTTTTACCTGAAGAGGGCGCAGCACTGACAGTTTTAGGCAGAATATTTAAATTTTAACCAAGATGCATTAAAGTGCCAAATTATTGACTGCATGTATCGACAGCACGATTAGATACTCATTTATAGTTTATCAGCAAAAAAAAAGTGAATTTGGGCGTGACTTGCTCTTTAAACTAAGAAGAAGGAGATCACTGTTTGATGCCACATATGTTGTTCCTCTTTAATGTGAGGATTTAAGCCATGAAAAACTTGCCGTTGCACTTCTCGAACGATGCTGGGAGTGAATACGCCGTTGGGTCACATGTATCTACATAAATAAGAAATCACATCTCTGCAGTAGTCTTTTATTTTGAAAACTACCAGTGTGATTTCCTGTCTAGCCCTATGTTAACTGTGAAAAATAATACATCACAGAAGCGGCTTGCGAAAAAAAACAAATCCCAACCCTATCTTTGGTGGCACAGCGAGCCGCTTCTGTGGCGTTCCACACCGCGGCCGGTTTGGATCAACCATATACTGTAATAGAGGGAGGGACTGGTGGCGCCTCTGTCAGCGCGCCCCAAGGCAGCTGTGGCTACAATGTAGCTCATCATCACCCGCGTGTGAATGGGTGATTGTGTTGTAAAGTGCCTTGGGGGGTTCCAGGACTCTAGAAGGCGCTATATCAAATACAGGCCATTTACTTGAAGCAGAAATGTCTTGTGCCGCTGATGCCTCCAGTGTGAATTAGGGGTGAGATACTTTTTTATTTTATTTATCAGTTCAGGGTTTTAGACAGTGTTTCTGATATTTTGGACTTGGATCATTTCAGTTATTTGACGGCCACTTCGACACAACGATAGGAGCTAAAGTTGATGCCAAAAGCTACGGGAGGATCGCTGAGCGGATCGGCTGTCGTCCTGAGGAAATCACTTTCCTAACAGACGTGATCAGAGGTAAAGATGCGTAAACATCCAAGCAACTCCGTTTGATAAGACACGGGAACATTTTCAGTAAATGAGTGGTGATACTGACTCCTGTAATGTTAAGATGATTCATTCTGTCAGAGCAAGCTGAAGATACTTTTTCAGTTATTTATTTGATCAGATTTACTCATTTAAAGCCCCGTTCAGCTACCTTTACACCGTAACTCATTCACTGCCAGCCGTTTCCTGATCAGTAAAGCCCTTCGCTGCCAGTGTTTCTCACCATTTTTACTGTTTTCTTAAGAGTGATAGAACGTTGTGCGCTAGGATGATGTCGACGGCAAAACAACCAAAACAAAGCGGAGACTCACCTCTCACATCAGGAAGAATCCGCGCGTTTCGAGCGTTATCCGTTCTTTCATAATCCGTTGTTGAATTGTGATCGGCAGACGCTTTTCTGGTTTGCGCCTCACTTTTTTTTACAGCAGCGGCCCAAAACAATCTCCTAACACATGGATTTTCTGCTTCCTGATCACGTGACGTGTGACATATGCGGATGAAGATCGGCTTCAGAGCTGAGATGTTTGTTCTCACGGTGTGGGGGCTCATTCCGACGCCCACACAGTAAAAAAAATGCAAATGATGACTTAAGTCGTCATTGGCAGTGAATGAGTTAAATGTTTTCTTTTTCTTCTCTTTTAAGTTTTGGCGGCATACTATCTATTATGTTCATTTTCAATCAATCAATCAATCAACCGATCAATCAACCAACCAATCTATTCAGATTTTATTTATAAAGCACTTATCAAAGTGCTTTACAAAATTACCCCTAATTCCCATAACAGTTTAAAAACATTAAAAACACACACACACACACACACCAGTAAAAATTTATAAGCATTATAACCATTTATAAATGGTTCCTCCTCTGGAGCTTCAGGTTTGATAGCACTGTGTCTCCTCAGTCTTCATGAGTCACTCTGATAAATTAGGAACAATTTGGATGTCCTCACCTATTCTCATGATGTGGAAAAGAAACAGAAACAAACTGGTTTTGCCACAAGTGTTACTGGTTCAGTTGTTTGCAGGTGGGAAAAGTCCCTGCAGTCGAACTCAGTTTTATTTCTGTTCTGACTCGTACTTTTGTGATTGCAGAGGCTAAAGCAGCAGAAGAAGCCAGCATGAACGTCCTGGTGGTGGTCAGACCTGGAAACATGGAGCTGACGGATGAGGAGAGCGCCAGCTACAACCTCATTACCTCCTTTAGTCAGCTTCAGCTGATTGGTCGAGCTTAATGCAGGAAGAGAGAACTTTGAGATGATCCTTTTCTTTGCACCTCCCTATTTTTCTTATACCTCTTTGTTGGTGTTGTGAATTGGACTCAAGTATGCTTACCCATCCCACTGTCTTTATGGGTGACCCCGTGAGGAAAGTTGGCCATTGAGCAGGACTGATGGTTTATCCCTTGAGATCCACGTGGCTGGAGTGAGGTGGTGCTCACTCCTCACCCCTGCCACGTGGACCCAAGGGACAAACCATCAACCCTCCTCAATGGTCAACTTTCCTCGCGGGGTCACACCCATTAGGACAGTGGGAGGGTTACAGGCCTAAGGCCCAGGTCACGGATGTCGTTGTCTGAACCGTCGACGGTGCTGTGTGGCCTAAACACAAACTGGCCTGAAGAAAGCTGCACATAAACAGTGAGGTTACCGTACCTTTTTAAGCTTTTAGGTGAATTTTTCTGTTTTGACTACTGTTTTCCATCTGTAAATGTGGATGCTGTATTTGTCACTTTTAATTTTCTGCACCTGTATTAGAAAACAGATGTTCTGAAAATGGAACTCGGAGAAAATGCTCTAGTGAAAAACGAGTTAGTCTTAATTTCTCTGCCATCAGGTGAATGGTGTGTGTAAAATGTGCCATCTGTGTTGTTTACGAGTATTGTGGATGTTAAGAAAAACAATCCTTAGGTGGTTTTCTTTGGGAAATAAAGTTTTAACCAATAGGAAACGTTAATTTCACTCAGTCAAACGTGCTCCGTTTACACAATTAAAGGGTCATTTAACACAAATTGTAAAACTGCTACAACATTTGCTGCTGTGAAGCCAAACACTTTTGGTTTTACTGTTGGAAAATAAATTCAAATTAAATCCAGACCTTCTGTCATAATTCTTTTCTTCCAGTGACAAAGCAGATCCTGGCTTAGTTTTAGGTAAAATGCCTTCCAGTGTTTAAAAGGTAATACTTGACTCAGTGGGACTGCTGCCACTTCTCTGGCCGCAGGTCTACCCAGCCCTACCATCATACTTCATACCAGTTTGATCACGCAGCCTTTTACCCCATTCAGCCAGTGAAATAAAGCCCAGAAGTATAATTTTACTTACTGATAAAAGTGAAGCTGACTTAGATGGTCTGCTAATCACCTCACTACTTTTGAGTCAGGTACACCACCCAAACCATGTTGCTGTCCAGATTATTTCTTTTATCTGACGGAACATCTTCAGTATAGAGCAGAACATTGTTGAGTTCATGATACCATCAATGCAGTGCAGCTCCCCAACACCAGCAGCATTCATGCAGCCCCACATAATGACACTGCCACCACGTTTCACTGTAGGCACCATGCACTTCAGCCTGGAAGCTGTGGTGGAGTTGCTAATGCTAACAGTTAGGTTCTACTAGCCGAGACATGCTCTACTGTCTCCTCCGTGCTAAACGTTGCTAATCCAACAACAGCCTTCCCTGTTGTGTGTCAGGATGGGTGAGTCCATGAATGTTAAGTGACATAGATCTGTCAGACTTTTCAAATCCTAGAGTTTAACCATCTATTTCCTATCAGAAGCTAATGCAGGAGATAGATGTAGGAGACTATTTTCATGTTCAGCCTGCATGAAACACTCAGAGTGACTGAATATATTCAGAAAAAGCATTTAAAAATGTTTTTTTTTTCAGTCAATCACACCTTTAAGAGGTTATTGGTATATGTTCATGAGTGCTGCTGCTCTGATTGGTTGTGATTAGATGTTTAGCGTTAGTGAGAGCTGGAGCGTCTCAACGGTTTACTGCTGTAGTTTAATAAACCACTGCTAAGAGTAAAAGGTCATTCTGTCTGTGCTTTAGTGCTGCAGAAGTGTCACAACAATATTATAAATTATCTCGTGTTTGTATTCCAGCATCCTTAAACTCCTGGCAGCCACATCAATAAACTTTAAATGCGTAAGGCTGTAGCATACTGGTGGCCAGAGAAAGAAACTATTCATGTTGCAAATATTATGTTTTAACAGGATTAAATACTGTCTGTATTTATGTTGAACTTTGAAAACATAAACTCAGCTTTTCAAGACTGTTTAAGCGGCTTAATTTTCCTTAAATCAATTAAGGACTTTTCACGATGTCGCGGATACCTAGCCTAGTGAACTAGACCAAATTCTTGCTTTGCAAAGTTTGGTGTAGGAATGCTCCACTGGAAACTCCGCAGCCCCCAACAGCATTCTGGCTGGCCAATCACAGCTCTCTAGAGGGGTTTCAAACACATAAAGAGCTGTGATTGGTCCATAATGGTGGGCCAATCATAGTGCTCTATCTGCTTAGTGAACAAATCACAGAGCTTTATCCGCTTCGTGGGCCAATCAGGGCACTCTATGTGCCTGGTGGGTGGGATGATGCAACAGAGTGAAACAAGAGTATGTCACATTCATTGTCCAGTAGAATGCGGAGATCATTTGAAAGACAATGGTAGAACCCGCCCCACAACCGAGAGCCGTTAATGGAGCGTTGGTTGCCAGACTAAATAAATGTATTATTTAGTCTGGCTTGCCAGGCTAGTATTTAAGTGCTTTTTTTTTTTTTTGAAAAAATGATGTATTTTCTCCTTCTTCAACTGTGGACCGCCTCATTTACCGATAGCTGTTGCAGTGAGTATGTCACATTCTTTGTCCAGTAGCATGCGGAGATCATTTGAAAGACAACAATAGAACCCGCCCCACAACCGAGAGCCGTTAATGGAGCGTTGCCAGACTAAATAATACATTTATTTAGTCTGGCTTGCCAGGCTAGCGGATACCCTGTAAATGTGACCGTTTCCCTCCAGTGATGAGAACAATAACATAGCTTCTCTAATCGGTGCAGTGTTTATGGTGTTGATACACACACCTGTAACAGTCCTACAGCTGCTCCAGGTGCTGTCTAAAAACATCAGAAGACTCGAACTGACTGACGGGATGCTCTAAATTGTCTACTGTCATGTCCACGTGGAAGTGACGAAACTCAACACTGAAAGTGCCGAAGAAGGCGAGGAAGAACATGACAAGAGCCCACTGGCATCGAGCTGCATGCATCTTGTCAGGGTTCAGCAACAGAGCTGGAGCAGAAGAATTAAGGATCAAGACATTGGTGGCGCATGAAAACAAATGCTTGGCAACCCAATTCCACTTTCTCATTTTGGTATTTGGGGAAAGGGCAAGCTCACCGAATTACAACTTTAATGTCCTATAATTAAAGAAGTAGAATACATCAGACCAGTGTTGTGGTCAAGTCACCATCTCACAAGTCCAAGTCACAGCCTTCTCTCTACACATTGTGCTATAAAGGATACCATATTTTAGTGCAACACAAATTGTAATGGCTGCAGACAGCAGGAAGCGAATAATGGCGACAGCCTTCCCCTCATTGCTCAGGTTAACCTTCAGGGTGATGTAAGACTGCATCCAGCAGTACACCGTCCCCAGTCCAAAGGTCATCAATGTGCCGATGTTGTGAATCAGCATCTCTTCAAATAACTAGAAAAAAAAAACCTCTGCTGGTGAACAGTTATCTGGATGTGACGTCTGAGTTTGTTCTTCAGAACTTACCTGGAAGTTTCCCACAAGTGTCATTCCAAAGCAGCCCATAAGGAAACCGGCTGCGCTGACATAGTTTAGCCAAGGTTTTTCTATTTTCTTCTTCAGCTGAAGATATCTGAGGAGGCCGATGACAAAGCCTGAAACAGAAGAGCGCCGATAAAAACAGACCAATCAGCACACAGCAGAACACAACAACCAATCAGCACACAGCAGAACACAACACATAAGAAACTGTACCAAGGTCAGCGATTGCATCTGTTGGATGTTGTATAAAAAACCATATCATTGCTGCTTTACCTAAAAATGCTCCCATGTTCATGACCTGGCTGAAGAAGCAGCTAGCTGGTGGAAAGTTGCCTGTAACACTGAAAAAAAGATATTTATTTATAATTAAGTAACACTGCTTTTATTGTGACATGGATAATGTTGGAAAACTAGTTGGTACCTTATGAAGGGAGGATACAGTGATCCATTTTTTCCCCTAAAAAATAAAAAAAATACAATCTCATTGCAGAGATGCTTTAAATATTTATTTGCAGTACTTGGTGGAGCATAATTCATACCTGTACTCTGAACTCATAGCTACAACTTTTTCATTGTAAAGAGCAACAAAGTACCTGTAAAAAAAAGCAAAGCATGTAAAGAGATCCTGGAATTTCCTACATTAGGACAGAAATAGCTTCTTTTCCTTTGTGGTCATCCACAAAAAGAAGCATGGATTAGGGACGCTCCAATCCGATCACATGATCGGGAATCTGGTCCGATCATGTGATTTTAAAAGGATCAGGACTCGGTATCGGCAAATACGCAAAATCAAATGACTCTGAATTGTATTGGGATTAAAACGTGATCGGAACATCCCTAGAATGAGGGCGGGCACAAGTATGACCACATAACTCCTGTCCTGGCTGCGCTTCATTGGCTGCCCATTGATGTAAGGATTCATTTTAAAATACTCTTACTGGTTTTTAAAACGTTAAATGGTTCGGCCCCTCCTTACTTGGTGTCACTGCTTCAACCGTACACCCCTGCACAGTCACTCCGCTCGAAGAACCTCATGCTCCTCTCGGTCCCAAAAATGCGCCTAAAGACATGTGGTAATGGGGCCTTTGCTGTGGCAGGTCCTAAGCTTTGGAACGAGCTTCCTCTCAGCATAAGGGCCTCCACCTCTGTTGCGGTTTTTAAGGCAAGGCTAAAAACCTACTTTTATGATCTGTCTTTTAATCTTTCTAACTAGTTTTATTGTTTTACTTATAGCAATCTGTGTACTCACTGTATTTTTTATCTGTATCTTGTTATACAATGTTTTTATTTTCTGGACTTAATGTTTTATGTTTTTACTTGATCTGTGTAGCGCCTTGGTGGCATCTTTTTGCCTGTAAGGTGCGACTTACAAATAAAGTTTAGTTGAGTAGAATGTATTCAATAACTTTCCTCACAATACTTATTTAATGGTCTCATTCACTGAGAAACCAATTTATTTAATACTTGTTCATTCTCTGAGTTGCATATTCATGCTGAACGTGGAAAATGTCAACAAATCCTATTTCCTTCATTAGCCGCAGAAAGGAAACATACAGGAAAATGATCAGGTTGGAAACAGACAGTCTCTTCTACGTCAGTGAACATTTGTATTAATGGCCCTGCCCACCTTGGCTTGGTACTATCCCCCTTATTCCTGCATCCCATCATGCTTTGTGCGAAAGATGCAAGCGACTTGCAGTCCAGTTTTAGTTTACATTGAGACAATGTGATTCCTTTGTGGAAATGCTCTTTTTATGGGCTTTTAGAGACTGAAAACACGCATGAACACCAGCTGTTACAGCTCAAACCGGACACCGTTTCACTCCTTCTGCCTACTGAAGCAGAGGTGGAAGGACGATCTTAAAGTCTAGCTACTTTCTGAGCTCTGTCGCATCCGACAGCAAGGCAATGAACAATCTTAAAAGCTCCGAGGCTGATCAGTACCAACATAGTAATAAGGCTGGCCGTGTTTTGTTGGAAGAGGTGGGACACAATCTTATTTACTTAAAAGCAGACGTAGAGCTGAGTCAGAGCCTTAAATCCATCATCACCAAGTTTTGGGTTTTAGTTTCTACATCAGGTGAAATACCAACAGCAGGATGGCACTTTTAGGTTAATAACACCCGTCTAAACCCACTTTGAATTATAACTATTCAGAAAATTGTGCATATGAAATCATAACTGCTGTTGTTCTTGTGGGACTGCTGTCAGATCTCTTTACTCAAATCAAATCAAACTTTATTTATATATCAATCAAAAATCAATCAAAATTTATTTATGAAGTGCTTTTCATACAAATGCAGCTCAAAGCGCTTTACAATATTAAAAACAACCAGACAGCAGTCGGTTTCCCACCACTTCCACACAGATTCACATAAGAGATCCCCTTTGTTTCTCCCTCTTCCCACCCTCAATCCCGTCCCAAGCAGATGCAATCTCCCGCACGCACGCACACACACACACACGCGCACACTCGTAATAGAGAAAGGGCAGCTGGCTGAGTGCAGATGTAGTAGGTACAAAGAAGACGAAAACGCCATCAAAGGAGCCAACTGCACCGGGAGCACCAAGAATGGCAGCAATAGCCTTGACAAGAGTAGACATGGGAAGCCCCGGCCGCCATAGCCCACCGCTGCCCCCGGGGCAGCCGGCCCCCACAGAGGAAACACTAGTTTACTAATGAGACTAAGATAACAAGTTAAGAAACAAATTAAACAAACAGCTGATAAATAAAAATCTAAATAAAACACAGTGATAAAAGATGACCAAGTAGAAACATATAATTACATTTATTAAATATTGTACAACAAAGTATTAAGACTGGTTAAAACTAATAATTATTACAAGTTAAAATAAATATATAGGAAAATGTGTTATTTAATTAAAAGAGTAAGTAATAAAACACTGATAAAATATATATAAAAGATGGTTAAAAACAGGCTAAAATAGATCAAAATCACTTAAAAGCTGTACTAAAAAGGTGAGTCTTGAGCCTGGCCTGAAAAACAAGAACACTCTCTACGGCCCTGAGGTCCTCTGGCAGACTGTTCCAGAGGCGAGGGCCATAAAACTGGAAGGATGCCTCGCCTTGGTAGTGTGTCCTGACTTATGGAATGATGAGGAGATGGCTGCCAGGGGAGGGCAGGGACCGCGAAGGCTCGTGTTTATGAAGTAGTTCTGAGAGATAAGAAGGCCCAAGACCATTAGGACATTTAAAAACCATTAAAAGAACCTTAAAATCGATCCTGAAACGTACAGGAAGCCAATGCAGCTTGTTTAAGACAGGTGTAATGTGCTCCTGCCTCCTGGTCTTAGTCACGACACGAGCTGCTGATTTTTGTAGGAGTTGTAAACCTGAGGTACTCTTTTTGGGAAGACCAGAAAGCAAGCCATTACAGTAATCAATTCTACTGGTGATAAAAGCATGCATCAGCGTCTCTGTATCAGCCAGAGAGAGAAAGGGGCAGACTCTGGCGATGTTTTTCAGGTGATAAAAACCAATTTTTGTAATATTCTTAATGTGGGGAATAAAAGTTAGCTCAGAGTCAAAAATAACACCCAGGTTCTTCACTTTAGAAGACAAATTAATAGTGACTGTAGCTTTGGAAAAAGTTTCTCTCTCTGGGTCTTAGGACCGATGACTAAAACTTCGGTTTTGTCTCGGTTAAACTGGAGAAAGTTTTCTGACATCCAGGATTCAATATCCGAAATACAATTAAAAGGGCATCTAATGGTCGTGCGTCATCCGGAGACACATAGATGTACAACTGTGTATCATCTGCTAAACTGTGAAATTGCACTCTGTGTCGTCCGATGACGCCACTAAGTGGAAGCATATACAGATTAAAAAGCACTGGGCCTAAAATCGAACTCTGGGGCACACCACATGTAATCTGCATGGTGGCGCAGTGGTTAGCACTGTTGCCTTGCAACGCGAAGGTTGCAGGTTCGAAACTCGGCTGCGGCCTTTCTGCATAGAGTTGCGTGTTCTCCCCATGCATGCGTGGGTTTCCTCCGGGTACTCTGGTATCCCCCACAGATCTCAACATGCCCTATAGGTTATAAATTGTAAATCGCTTTGGATAAAAGTGTCTGCTAAATGAATAAACATAAACATAAGTAATCTCATGGGTCTTGGAACAGAAGGTGTCTAGACTTACCATAAAAGTCCTGTCTGTGAGATACGAAGTAAACCATTTATGGACAGCACCAGAGAGGCCGATGTGTTTTAACCGGTTTAAAAGAATGTTGTGGTCCACTGTGTCAAAGGCAGCGCTTAAATCCAGTAGAACCAGAACCGTCACTTTCTGTGCATAATTTATTCTTACGTCATTCAAAACTCTTAACAGGGCCGTCTCAGTGCTGTGGTTTACTCTAAAACCAGACTGAAATTTCTCTAGGATATTATGTGCAATAATAAAATCATTAAGCTGTATTAAAACAAGCTTTTCTAAAATTTTACTTAAGAATGGTAAGTTAGATATCGGTCTGAAGTTGTTAAAATCACTAAAATCTAAGTTTCTCTTCTTCAACGGGGCCTCACCACTGCCCCTTTAAAGGCAGCAGGAAATACCCCTGTTTGAAGAGAACAGTTCATCATGGTTAAAATCTCATCTATAAAATATTCATAAAATGGCTTAAAAACGAAGTAGGAACTGGATCTAACAGACATGTGGTGGGCCTTACTGAAGAGAAAACCTTATCTAGAGTTTCAGCCTCAACCAGGAGAAAACTTTCTAGTGTTTCCTCTGGTAAAGGTACACACTCAGATTTCGATAAATCCATTCATACAATAAATGCAACTCAAATGGCTTTACAAATTAAGATGACCCCACATACCCACATTCCCTCCCTCCCCATAAATATAAAAGCAATATTACAATAATATCCCCCATTACACTCACCGTCAGACATGCGCGCACACACACACACACACACACACACACACACACACACACACGCTCAAAGACATAAGATAAAAAATCGAACACACTGGGCTGAGCTCAGATGAGCCAGACAAGATAAGTTAAGGAAATGCCATCAGGGGAGCCTTCTGCCCCGACAGCAGCAACCGAGGCACCAACGCAGGGCGCCCAGGGGAGGGAGGGCAAAGACTACTCGGTGTGGCCCCTCCGGAGGTTTGTCATATCCAGCAACAAAGTAGGATATGGGTGTTCCTCTCCAGTATTTCACAATAAAATGAAAGGAATGCACAAATAAAAGTTTGTGGTGGTTTTCAAGTTAAGATTTTTCAGCCACACCCTTTTGGGTTCCTCATCTCTGAGGAGGTGGTGAAAACCGTACCGACGCTCACAGCCGCACACTCTCTCACTCTGGCGGTGCATGTTCTAAATATCGCTCTTGTAGCTACAAAATAAATTTTCTGTAGTTGTTAGTACAAGCACGGACAGTGCAACATCTTCCCGAGCTGCCTGAGACAATTTTTTGGGTTTGCGCCACTTTCGGTATCTTACTGGATGTTGCTTGCATCAGCGTTTCTCCATGAGGCTACTCAAAAATAAGTTGGATAGAAGGCTAGGTATATTTTGTGGCCAGGAGAGAGCAGAGCACATCTTGGCTAGTAGAAGCTAACCTTTAGCATTAGCAACAACGCCACAACATGAAGAACACGTTCGGGCTTGTGTTATTAGTGGAGGTAAAACATCAACATGGTGTTTTTAATCCAAGAAAGAAGAGTGAACAAAGACAACAGAAGAGTTGTGTTAGCCAATCAGATGTGAGACATTTGCATATCACAATTATTAAAGAGTAAGACTTGATATCCCGTTGTTTCCCTATCCCCTCCTACCCCCTGAAACAGGCGTGCAAGATTGTTTTTTCCACAGAAAAGGATTCATGGAGTATTTATTCTAGGAGAGAACACAGCAGATTTATTGGGGAAAAAAAAGTGAATGAGACCTGCATCCTTTGTCTCTGTGGGATTTTGAGGGAAGTAAGTGAAAAGTTGAGATGAACTTACACCATCCACAGTCCAGCAGCGGTGCCCACAGAGAAGATGGGAGGAAGAAGAGCCCACAGACTGAAAGTCCTCATCCTGTCCACACTGCTGACGTAAGTAAGTAAATGTCATTTCTATAGCACTCATCACAGACATAGAATCACAAAGTGCTTCACATAGATCAAAACTAAATAAAACAAAGTCATAAAATCAAAATGCTCTCAAAACAGAAATAGAATAACATCAGAAAAAATAAAGTCATAAAATTATAAATTTTCATAAACAGATGAAAGATTAAAAATTTGAGTTAAAAATAAGAAAATAAAAGATTTAGTTAAAAGCAGCTTTAAATAAAAGGGTTTTTAGCTGTGTTTTAAAAGTGTCCAGACTGTCAATGCTGCGTAAGGATAAAGGAAGATCATTCCAGAGTCAGGGTGCAACAGTCTGGAAGGAGTGATCACCTCGACTTTTGTATCTGGTCTTTGGATCTTCTAGAAGGTTCTGGTGGGTGGACCTGAAGGCTCAGGTTGAAGCATAAGGCTTTAAAAGTTCAGTAATATAGGGAGGAGCTTGACCATGTAGAGCATTGAAAGTTATAGACAGGATTCTAAAATGAACTCTAAAGTTGACGGGTAACCAGTGCAGATATGTCAGAATAGGAGTGATGTGAGCTCTTCTGTTTGTTCCAGTTAGAAGCCTCACTGCAGAGTTCTGGACCAACTGAAGGCGGTCAAGGGCTTTTTTGTTAAAACATGTGAAGAGTGTGTTACAGTAATCTAGACGGGAGGAGATAAAGGCATGGAGAACCATTTCAAGTTCATGTTTTGACACCAACCTTCGCAGTTTGGAGATATTTCTTAAATGATAAAAACAGTTTCGGACCAACGTTTCTGAGTGGCCTTCAAGAGACACTGATTGGTCAAAAATAACGCCCAATTCCCTTAAGTTTGTCTTGACAGCAGAAGATAAATGACCAAGTTTTAAACTAATCAGGGGAACCATGCTCTCAGGGGCAATGACGTGGGAGCTGCACTGGCCTGCAAGAAGCTGTGGAACCTTAAATAAACCTAATCAACATTAACAAACACAAAAACGAACGCGATAAGTCAAGCAACAACGTTGTCTAAAGTGTAGTCAACTCCGTTAGCAGAAATGTCCTTTTCTATCTTTCAAAATAAAACGTGGAAAACCAACGGGGCTATGTCGGTGTCAGAGCTAAAAGCTAGACCTTTAAAGGAAGCGATAAGACTTTACTTTCATCCAAAACTTTAAAATAAATACATTACAATAAAAAGGTAGATATTTTAGCTGATAATTTTAATAGACACAACATTTAACAACTTTATGAATTGAATAGACTTTATTAATCCCATAGTGGGGAAATTCACTTGCTACAGCGGCACATACGTCTAGAGAAAAATAAGCAAACACCATTGTAAAAAATAATACCACTTAAGCTATTTATCTCCTTGTTTGTGATTATTACTCATAAATTAAAGCCTTTTGTGACCCGTCTGTGTTTGTATAACCCATAACAGCGCAGTAATAATCATTATTTTCACCTTTAGTTAGACTGACTGATGCGTTGCTTCAAATGGCGATCAGAACGGCCACCCTAACCATCGCAATAACACAAGAAAATTATCTTTGATCTTTGAGCTGAAGTTGGTCCTTTTTGGGGGAGTTTTGTGTCTGGAATTTTCTAAAGAGTGATTACCACTAATTCTTAGACTACCTGAGCATCTTTAATTGCTCTAATTAAAAAAACAAAATGAAGGAAATTGCCTCCCTGGTGAGGTTTTCCGGGCATGTCCAACTTGGAGGAGACCTAAAGAAAGGACAACTCTGGAGGGACTACGTCTCTCGGCTGGCCAGTGAACAGGATTTCCCTGGGAATCTGGACCAAGGGGCTGGGGAGTGGGACGTCTGTGCCTACACCCCACCACCCAACCCCCGGATAAGAGGAAAATGGATGGGTGATGGATGGAAAACTATCCCTGGATGCTCCACTACAGACGTGACACACACTGCCAATGCATTCTGCTGTTTACTTGTGCTGACTTTTAAAAACACCACTGCAAGATGCATTTAGCCTTCAGAAGTAGAAGTTTGTGTCTCTCAAAAGGCAAAAATAAAAAAATAAATAAGTCTGCACATCTATGCTTAGGCTGCTGCGCTCTATAACCCAACCCTGGATGAGAGGAGGAAAATGGATGGATGGATACAGAACATTTTATTGACTCTTCAAACCTGGATTAGATTAGGATCCTTAAACAGAATTGATTTGTGGAACCTTTATTTGATATGTGAAAGTTTTAAGAAGTAAAATGGACGGTGTTTAATTTAACTATGTGTTAACGGATTTGTGAAGCATGCTTTTAGATTAACTGCTTACGCAACATTAATGCATCAGATTGGTTCATGAACAAAACTTAATTTTACTTCAGACCTGCAAATGAAATCATTTCTAACTGTTTCTGTATAGTGCCTTATTAGTATACAACCTCCCAAAGCGCTTTACAACAGCGCTTTGCTCTGTTTGTGAGCCACTTTAATTTAGCTAAATTTGTAGTAAAATGGGACAATTTTTGAAGTCTTAAAACGTACAGGCCTATTTAAAAATAATACATTATAAAGTATTTCAGCACTTATGGCCACCTTTGCTCAGAGCAGGAATTATTTCTATGATTTTTATATATTTTATGACATCAAATAAAAACAAAACAGAACAGAGAAAATAAATTAACCCACGTTTTATTCGTGTTTTCAAACAGAATCGAAGTAAATCTCAACCGAAAGTCGGACAGTTTCCTTTATGTACAGTCATTGGTTAAACCGCAGGTGCACGGGCGACAATTTCGCTTCCGGTTTATTTTTTTTCCGGTTAAGTACGGTAAAGGTAGAAAACGGAACGTTTGACGTCTAAAGGGTAATAGTGTGGCTTACCTGCCCGTGAGGTAAGCTATCACCTAGCTATCCGCGGTTCAGGCTCCCGTGAGGTGAGATGATAACAAAAATGTCTCCTCGTCCTCCTGTACTCCGACACCAACCGGTCTGTACCTTCTGCATCCTCTTCAAAATAAAAGCACGTAAACCACTTTACAATGGGGCGGAATGAAACACAGCAGGGCCCAAGGGCACAAAAAGCCCCCTTACACCCCTGAAAACCAGACACAAAATTGAAAGACGAAGACTCCTCTTTAGATTTTTATTTGGATCTAAACATGCATATTTGTGGATATTAGTTATTAAATATTTTTGTGTTTCATTTCCTGCACCTGTAGCATTAGAGACACATTCAGCTGCTTGACCAGCGATCGATCAACATGAAACTCAGAAATCAGGATTTTAATTTGGTTTTTGGTTCAAAAACTCACCATTGTTCAGAACAAAATCCTACAGGCAACACTCTTCCATGTATTTCCAGAAATTTTTTTGTTAAACAATTAGAAAAACATATGTATTTTTAAAGTATTTTTTATCATGCACAGCATTTTATGTGCAACTTTTTTGTAGTTTTACATCATCATTGCATTGATATTTCTGTATTGTGGTTGTTTAACACCCTTCATTTTTGTTTAGCTGGTTTAGCTTAAAACATTAATAAAAATGGTGTGGTTTAAAGTTGCTAAGAGCAACTGCTTGCAATTAAATCAAGTTAACTAAATTTGCAAAAACAGAAAAAGACCAAAGACTCCCAAGTCCCACAAATTGTTTCTCTTATTGAACCATTTAGATTTACTGGCCCAAAGATTGCCTGCATAATATTTTTGGAACATGTTATTGGGCAGAAATTAAGAAAAATAAAAACCAACTTGAAATCAATTTGTAAATAAATACTATTTATTGAAAATATTGCCTGTAGTCAGTCAAAAACAAAGACTTGTTTTCATCTATTAACACAAAGTGAGGTTGACCACTCAGGCTGCAGCCCTCAATATAGCTGGAATGAAAAATCAAGTAAAATTCTTCCTCCAGTTTCTCTCCTAGATCCGATTAATCATCAGATAATTACTTCCAACTCTTTAAAGAAGACCTGCACATGCATGCTCCAAAACACCATACAAAGCTTGTTTGTGTGAAGTCCATTGCACTCCATTTAGCATCATGATTATACTGATAAAAATAAGACAAAATAAAAAAAGACAAAGAAGTAAAACATGAACGTGCTCTAAGAGTGAGATTTGCACGGCTAAAAACACTGACAACTTGTTGGTCCAACGAGTTGGCCGCAGTGACACCAGTGGTGAAAGTAAATCAGGAGAATTTTAAACAAAAACAGGCATTAAAATGAAATAACTGACAAAACAATGCCAGCGTTGTAATGTGTAGTTAAAAATGATTTCATTTGCAATAAAATGCATCTAAATGAACAAATTAAGTTTTGTTCATGAGCCAATCTGATGCATTAATGTTGCATTAGCAGTTAGCCTAAAAGCATGCTTCACACATCTGTTAACACATAATTAAATGAAATTAGTTTTACCTTTTGAAACGACCACTTTTATCACAATCATGTGAACAGAAACGTCACTAGATTCCCTCCGGTTTCTCTCCACTTCTCACAAAATTTTTTATTCTAAAAGTTTCTTTTGCATATTTTTAAAGTTCTACATGAATCTACAGATCTGAACTGAATGAGACTTTCAGCGCAGTGTGTGTGTGTGTGTGTACACAGGAGGAGGTATTTAACAGCCCTTTAATTTGCCACAATTTAATTTCACCACCGAGTGCGACATGGCTTATATTTGACTTGTGTTATAAAAACATGAATGGCACGAAGAAGAACTGAATATTACTGCTGAACGTCTCAGAAGTTGCTGCCGTGAGTCAAAAGAAGCTCCCTGTGAAAACATCAGCCAGCACACGCTCGGGTCCACCTCGCACCAGTCAGTCGGGACTCCCCCGACCTGTCACACCCCGAGTTTGTTGGCTTGTGTCAGCACCACCTTAAGCACGGGCATGAAGGCTGACGTCTCGCTGAAGTTGCTGCTGCTGATGATGTGGGTGTGGATGTTGAGGCCATCGATGTAGGATCGCGACTCTATGGTCCTCACAATGTTGTGGAGTCCCCCCACGATGGCGGGGGAGAGCTGTGACGAAGAGCAGCCGAGTTAAGTCAGTGTGAATGTGAGTGCTTGTAGACTTTAGCTGAAGCTTATGAATAAACTGGTGACTCTGTATTAAAGGAGTACAAGAAATCAAAACCACATTTAAATTGTTGAATAAAGGCAGCTTGGAGGGTCTAATGTAGCACAACAAAAAGTCTGTGCCAACCACGGCGTGCTTTCTTACGTTAAAGTGTGATTGACTGAATTTTTTTTTAACTCATTCACTGCCAGTGACGACTAAAGTTGTCATTTGCATTTTTTACTGTGTGGGCGTCGGAACGAGCCCCCGCACCGTGAGAACAAACATCTCAGCTCTGAAGCCGATCTTCATCCGCATACGTCACACGTCACGTGATCAGGAAGCAGAAAATCCATGTGTTAGGAGATCGTTTTGGGCCGTTCCTGTAAAAAAAAAAGTGAGGCGCGAACCGGAAAAGTTTCTGCCGATCACAATTCAACAAAGGATTATGAAAGAACAGATAACGCTCGAAACACGTGGATTCTTCCTGATGTAAGAGGTGAGTCTCCGCTTTGTTATGGCGTCGACATCATCCTAGCGCGCAACGTTCTGTGACTCTTAAAAAAACAGTAAAACACTGAAAAACGCTGGCAGCGAATGAGTTAATGATTACTTCTGATTATAATGGGTGACTCTGTGTTTTTCATGCAGGCCGAACATGAAAACAGTCTTCTACATCCATCTCCTGCATCAGCTCATCAGGGTGTTTGTTTACAGATCGGTCCTCGGAGGCAAGTGTGCTGTGCTGTAACTGCGTTATACCACAAAAATAACCTCAGTTACTTTTCTAGATAAGTAATTACTTTTATAATGTGCTAACTGAGTTAATAACTCAATTACTTTTTGGAAAAATAATTAGTAATTATAACTAATTACTGTAATTTAGCATTCATGACCTCGCCCAACTTGGCTCGCGCCTGCCCACAGGAAGGCTTTTTAAAATTTTTGGGGGTTTTTTTGCAGCAAGGAGAGAGAGCAATGAGTGTCTCGGTCTAGTGACTACAACAATTAGACCATCTGCTTGTCTTTCTCACCAAACCACCACACTTACATGTACCTGGGTCCTCCACTCATTATGCACTCACACATTTAGCAACAGGACACCACTGGCGTGAGGTTCACTCCTGAATAACACCAGAGAAGGAGAAACAGTCGGCTGCTACCACTCTAACTTTAGGATAAACTACCAGAGTCCCAAAAAGAAATGCACCATTTGAAGTTGTAGAATGCAAAAGACGTTTAGGCCTAGAAAACGGCGACCGGTGTGCATCACCGTCTTGTTTACTTCCCATATTAGGGGGGCTTGGCCTAGGACGAGAGCCGATGGGAGGGGTGACGGTTCTGTGACAGCGTTCATGTTTAAAAGCTAGCTTGCTTTGCAGCTTCCATTACACTGTTTAAATTGTTGGTGTCAATAATTGATGAAAAGTTTGTACGTGTGACTTTTGCACAAAGCTCACTGATGACCAAGCTGACCACTCACCGTCTGCTCCCTGAGTTTATCATACAGAGCTTCCAAACGTTTGTTGGCATCGTCCAACTTCCTCTTGGTTTGCTGTAAGCAGAAAAAAAACCAATATGAGGAGATCAGTTCACATACAGGCAGCGATGGATCAATAAACTCTGGTGACTACAAACTCACAGGGTCGGTGGCAACAGCCAAGCACTTCTGGATCAGGCCCTCAAATGTGGTTTTCAGAACCAGGTGCTCATCAGGGATGGGCTTCTTCATGATCTTCTCAGTGGGGATGGACTGCAGAGGCTGTGAGGATCAAACATGATACAAGTCACTTAAACAGAACTCCACGTTCAAACGTCGCCCGGAGCACAGCTTACCTGAATGGTGTCTCCTGTAGGTGCTCCTGGTGCCCCTTCCATGCTGGTGATGGGCCTCGTAGGGTTCATGACTGGATTGGAGAGCTGTTGCTGCTGTATGGTGGGGTAGGGAACCTGGGCACTTTGAGAACCCCGCATCACAGCCTGAGGAGCCCCAGAGGGCATCGACTGGGCCTGTGGATCAGCGCCCAGCGGGTTCGTGATGGGAGAGGTGATGGGGGCAGGTGGGGTGTAGTTTTCTGGAACATTCTGAGAAAAATGCAATGTAAATTTATCATGGGTGCAGAGGAAATGGGAATTTGAGCTGTATAGTGCCATAGAAATGTGTTGTATGGTAGTGTACAGATGTTGGATGCTTCATCGGTAGACACAGACCATAATGATTGTGACCTGAACCACCAGCTGAATAGAAAGTGATGGTCAGACTCCTTGGAAAGGCTGATTATTCTCTAGAGGCCTGAGCTGTAAGAGCTGAGCTGCAGGACTTCAGAAAAAAAAAAACTAAATATGTTTGAAATGATTGCTGCATAGAGGATGAATTAAAGATTAGCATCAGTGGGACTAATGGTGGTAAACACATTCCCCATCAAAACCAGCCATCAACCACCTTAGAGGTGTGTTTAATTCAGGTGAATCCTGCTGAAAATGTGGCGCACCATTATGAATCACGCCGAGTTCAAGCGGAAAATGTGAGTGAGTGAATTAGTGGGTGAAAGAGTGAACATTTCAAACACTGCTTGTACACAGCAACGAGTGGAGCCCATTAGAGCCAAGGAAGTAGAAAAACAATTATTGGGTTTTTAAAAGGGTGTGGCCTGTTTGCAACGAACGAATGAACGACTAACCTTCTTCTTCGGAGCTCGAGAAAAAGCCGGAGGGTCATTCCAGCCGTTCTGAGGTCCTACAGATAAAACAAACTTAGAAATCTGTTTAACACTTAACTTCATGCCCCCCTGTTGTTCTCTAGTGAGCAGACGGCATAGCTCTACTCTTTGTGTTATGTACTTTAGAAACAAACTGCCACCAGCTACAGCCACAAAAATGATAAACAAACACACAGATCTACAAATAATAAAAAAAAAGTTATGACTCTGAACTAATAAGTAGTTAATTTATTTAAAAAGATTATTGTTATTATATCGTTGATAATGTAAATGTATAAACCATTAAACATTCTTATCTGCTAATTAGAAATAAAGTAAAGCTTGATTTGATTGGCTAATAAGAAGATAATTAAAATAATATTCTGTGTTCTTTTTATTAAAATGATTATTTGTCAGATAAAAAATTTCAATTTCTGTCAAGATGACAGCAAGCCATGCAAATCAAGTCCAGATTATTTGGTAGACGAATCAGCCAATCACGGAGCAGTTAGTGACAAACAAACAGGATTACCTGGTAACAGTTATCAGATCCAACCTGCAGCTTTTCTAACTCCTTCAAATATAAGAAATGTTTCATTTTGATTTTCTCAGTTTCAAATTACGAGACTCATTTCCAATTATTGTGGTTAGATAATCAACTTTACACTCCAGAGAGGATCAAAATAAATCTGGTGCTGTTAGCACAACTTCACTTCATGTGTGTGTGTGTGTGTGTTGCTGAAATAATAGTGCACAGTTTTATTACACTTAAAACTGTACGATCTTTTCAGCAACACTGTCATACTACGGTTTGTTATTTACAGGTTAATAATCATCAAATAAAACCTGACTGATGATAAACTTGTGAAAAAATGAAAGTTAAAGAAGAGAACAGAGGCGGTGAGGATGATTGGAGCCATGCAGACCTGTTGTTATCTGAGAGGCGGGGATCAGCCCGAGGTCTAGCTGTGTACCTGAGACTCCGCCTGGTGGAGGAGGCATGTACGACACGGGAGATCCAGGCCCGCCGTGCTGGAAAGGTGCTCCGGAGGCCGGAGGAGCGGAGAAGGAAGATGAGGTGGGAAAGAAAGGAGTGAGGGAGGAAGAAGAGGACAGGCTGATGGGAGGCTGTCCTGAACAGAGATGAGGCATCGGCTGAAATGGGACAGGCTGAGTGTACCGAGAGAAGAAGCCGGGGGGGTGAGGAGGGGAGGAGGGCTCTGCAGGAGGAGTTTCAGGAGGAGCAGCAGCAGAGGAGGAATACTGAAGAGGTTGATAGAGAGGCACCCCCCCAGCTCCAGGTGGGTACTGGTTGATCTGGGGGTAGGCTGGGGGGCACACAAGAGGTTCTGTTAGCAGGTTAACAACAGCTGCATCATGCAACAGAACAGCTACTTCATGCTTCAGGTTCCACACTACTGAGCTCCAAACACACCGAGCATCACGTTAGTGTCCAACATCAACGCTCAGATGTTAGAGCCAAACATCTTCTAAACAGAGATGTTTGGAGGTAAGTGGAAAAAAAACAATAAAATATAAAATAATAACTAGACAGGAACATGATTGTTGTATGGAGTATAATCAGACTTGTTAATGTATGGAATTAAGTCTGGATTATGTCTCTCATTATGTGAAATCAATTCTAGGCTCTACAAGTTGTATCCGTGTGTGTGTGAAACCAAGCTAAAGGCCTGTTACCTTCTCTTATCATGTTTGTGTGTGTGTGTGTGTCCAGGCAGCCTTCTAGCCCCCTGAACTGTGATGTCGTAAAATAGTGATGTGCCTTCACTCTGCTGATATGGTCAAACGATTCATGTTGTGGATATAACCTGTTTTGACCTGAACAGATGTTGGGAGTAAGCATGTATGTTATCTTTTATCCTCTGTGGAGTTGGTCAAGATGCTATAACCATATAAGACATATTGTCCAGCTAATGTTGGAGATGACCATTTGATCCTGGGCAGAAGAAAAGGAAGGGGTAATCATGCCACGCCCCCCCCCCCCCCCCCCGCTCTGACCAATGGATACGAGAGGAGGTGATGTAATCCCAAAGGAGAAGAAAGGGAGCCTGTGGGAGGCGCTGAGAGGAGGAAGACCAGAAGTGACCGGACATTGCGCTTCATGAGCAAGGGGGTGTTGCCATGGAGATGCACCCCTGAAGAAGGCAGAGGGGAGGAGGACAGAGTGAATAAAAGGAAGATATTGGGTCTGTTCAAGAGATGAGCTTGATGGGATGAGCTGAGCTTTTTGGAGAAAGGCTTTTGGGAGTTTTTAGGAGGGAGGGCCTTTGATGGGAAGAGTTTGAGAGGTAGAGCAATGGAAAGAAGGAAGCTTTTGCTTTGAGCTTTTTGTCAGTGATAATCTGACCTAGTGTCATTTTTGGAGAGCTTATTCAGCTCAACTTTGCTATAACTCGGTTTATTGGCAAAGAGTTGTTTCACTTTTTAACCCGCTTTGTCGGGGTTTCGTTTGAATTATTATTCTTTTTTTCATCTGTGTGAAATAAAACCTAGTTCCTCGGATTCGTGGAATGAAAAAAGGATTTACGAGTGGGGTCTCCTCCTGTCGGTAACCGAGCAAAGGTGAGATGCTGGTTGTAAATGCCATCCCAAGGTGTTTTGGATACAAGTCGTTTCCTCCATCCTAGGCAACAGGTAGTCAGTTGTCTCCTCAGCATAAAAGGAACAGCTGGCAAGGGTCTTAACCTGAAGTGTACATAAGCTTCATGGACTGAGGGTGTGTTGTGAGTAAACTGAGTCTCCCTTGAGCTGCATGAAGTTGGTTTTGCCAGAATCAGAGTCTAGGTTAGCAGTGACTGCTAATCAGCTTCTACAGAGTGCAGGCATTTTAAAGAGTGGCTGGTGTCATGCCCACGCAAATAGAAATACAAGTCAACCATGAGACATTAACATCTTTTGAAGAGTGAGGCTAGCTTGGGAAGATGGCTTGTAACAATAATAGAGATGAAGTTAAATTGCCCCCCTAGTGGCAAACCTCAAATTATTCTTTCCAGGCGCTTACAGACAGATGTGTGCAGGTTTCATGCATTTTACACACTGAGCGGTATTTACCATTTTGTTCTTGTGCGTAGAAATAATCCTAAACGAAAGAACAGCTCTGGCCATGCCTACAAACAGCATCAGGCATCATGCATGAGTAAATGAGATGAAAAATGAGAGCCAATGATTGTGTGTGTGTGTGTGTGTGTGGGGGGGGGTTCCATTAAGCCACACGTTCTGGGTGCTTAGACTCAAATACAAAATGGCATCCTCTTTTTGTGTGGATGGGAATGTTTTACATCAGTGTACTAACTGATGTTGCCCATGAGACAAAGCTGCCACCTCACATCAGAGGAATAAAGCACTTACGCTGGTACTGATGAGAGTACATGTACGCAGGAGCTGAGGGTAGCGGTGGAGCTGCCACAGAGCTGGAGGATGGTACGCCATACATCAAGTTTGGGGGCTCCACCTGAGGAAAAAGTAAAGAAAAATAAAACCCAAAACTTATATTCTGATACTTATTTCAAAGATTTTTCCAAATCTAAAGACAGACCCGAAATAAAAAAATGCGAGCTGATTCATGAACTCATTCGCTGCCAGACTTTCTCAGCGTTTTTACTGTTTTTTTTAAGACTCACAGAACGTTGCGCGCTAGGATGATGTCGACGCCAAAACAATGAAAACAAAGCGGAGACTCGCCTCTTACATCAGGAAGAATCCGCGCGTTTCGAGCGTTATCCGTTCTTTCATAATCCGTCATTGAATTGTGATTGGCAGAAGCTTTTCCGGTTGGCGCCTCACTTTTTTTTTACAGCAGCGGCCCAAAACGATCTCCTAACACATGGATTTTCTGTTTCCTGATCACGTGACATGTGACGTATGCGGATGAAGATCAGCTTCAGAGCTGAGATGTTTGTTCTCGCGGTGCGGGGGCTCGTTCCGACGCCCACACAGTAAAATGTAAATGACGACTTTAGTCGTCACTGGCAGTGAATGAGTTAAAGGAGACATGTTGTAATAGCTCTACGGTCGATATTAAACACCAGTTCCCTGACATAGGCTCACATGTGGAATACCAGCACCACGGCTATAAATAAATGTTTGATTTTAAATCTTTTCAAGAGTTGGTAACATTCTGAGTTTAAACTGATCAGGTTCAGAATCTGCTGTTATTTGGGACATTTTAACATGTAAATAAGGTGGAAAACTTTGAGATATCAGCCATTAAAATCAGCCCAAAACAAATTCCTGTACATAAACAGCATCAACAAAGTGAAGGACGACATCCGGTGTCGAATATCAGAACAAGAACAAGGAAAGACCAAACAAAAGACTGAGTGAAGACGGTGGATGCATAACAGTCAGCAGAAGCGGAGCAGACCGTATCAACAGGAAGTAGGCTGATGGTGGTGTGGTTGCAGCAGGGGGGGGGGGGTTGGTCACCCCCTCCAAAGAGACAGTGTTTACATGCAGCTAGTAACCCTTTTAAAACCCGAATATTCACAATAACCCGGTTCCGCACGGCCATGTAAACACCGTCAAAAACCCGGATATGCTCATAACCGGGTTTTTAAAAACCCGGTTACTACACCTGGGGTAAGCCTTTTCTAACCCGAATGTTTGGTCGTGTAAACGCATATCGGGATATCCCCATCAAAGCGTGTTCTGCGCATGCTCTGTTCGCAAGGAATCTTGGTCTTTTGAGTAGCGAGACGTCTTGTATGCGCCAGAACACCGGAAGAAAACAACAAGTTGGGAGCAACATGGCGAGTCGCGCCACAGCACCACACTTTTGGAGTGACGAGGAAACTAAAGCGCAAACAAACGTGGTCGCTATCTCTTCCGAACTGGGAAACATGTTGTTTTCACGGATACCGGAACAAGAAGAACCGGAAATGACGCATATTGCGTCTGGACGTAGTCCATACGTCCTGACGCAACCCCAACGTCCGCATTTAAATCGGGTTATGCAAGTTAGGGGTAACTCTTTCTATTTATGCTTGTAAACGGGTTATTCTGATCAACTCAGAAACCCGAATACCGACCTTAACCCGATCATAACCCGGATATTGGCTGCATGTAAACGTAGTCACTCAGGACATGGAGCATGTGTCTGGTAGATGAAAGCTGCCTTTTTTAATCTGCATTAAGATGTGTTGGGTTTGGGTGGGAACTTGGTGTACCTTCTGATCTGAGGCACTGCCTACTTGAAGAGGAGGGGCAATTGGGAGGGCTGTGGGAGTTTGGTTACTCCAGGAGGTGACAGTGGAGGCAGCCCTGACCTGAAGCAAACAGAGATACACGGCAAAGGGCAATGATGGGTGGGAGGAGGGAGACACACACCCAACAACAGCACAATGGAAACAACTTTAATGTATAGTTTAGGTTTTTTTGAAGTGCAGCTGTGTGGAGAACATATGAGCAGTCCGCATCCTGCCTGAAGTCAGAGTCAAGCTAATATAAAATCAAATTAGCAACATCTAATCTGCTCCACACAGCTCCACCTCAAATAAACTCAACTAGTCCTTTAAACCCGTTAACACAAGACAGCCAAGGTTTAGACCACAAGAGCACCAAACCCTGACAAGCATTCAGTCATTGGCTGGATCGCTCCACATCAGGAGCGTTTAGCTTGAATCACCAGGCAGCAGATTGTCATTTAAACCCCGGCTATGAATGAAATCAGTCATGAGATGTCTACAAACTGTCTGATGAGCCTTTTTCTCAGTTTTAGAGGAAGATCCAGGTTGTGAAAGGCGAGGGGAGACGTACCGTCTGGTAATACTGTGACTGAGCTGGAGCAGAACCAGGTGTGGGTCCGGGGGCTGGAACTGCTGCAGCGGACTGGGGTGGGTTGTACAGCTGCTGAGCCTGATGAGCAGGAAGCTGGGATGACGCTCTTTGAGTTTGTGTCACAGCTACGGTTGCCTGCTGCCCCAGAGCCCGACTCAGACGCTCGCGCTGCTGCTGCACAGCAACCTGGATGGCAGGAAAATAGTTAAAAAACATAAATTACAACTAAAATGACTTTTCTCCTGCTAAATGTGACGAGATTTTCAGAGATTCGTTTAGAGGAAAACACTAGTATACCTCCACCCTGACTCGTGGAGGAGCAGCAGAACAAAAGAGATGTTAATAAACCTCATTTAGGGATTCTACTTCAGATTTATTCATAATAATAATAACAATAAAGCTAGGAGCATAAACACTGTTTTCTGTCAAATTTCTGTTAAAAAACAACAAAAACATTTTTGATGAATGTCCCTACAGTTCAGTTTAAATGGGGGGGGGGGGGGGGGGGCAGCTAAAGAGAAGTTAGGGGATGAGAGGAGTTTAAATAAAGAATAAGAGGTAAGACACGACATATCTAAATTATATCTCGATATCTTCTAGATAAATTACGATATATATCTTGATGTTATATTTATATCCTCCTGTAAAATATTTACAAGTCGACTCCCTTCAAGCTGTCCAAAGAAATTGGATTCAGACCGAGCTTTGGAAGCACTGGTACAGCTGTCTGTTAACATCAAGCCCCATAATTCGGGTCTGAAATTGAAGCCAACACGGAAATGAAATAAATTGCAGTTCCACACTCATCCACTGGGGGCTGGTGTCAGAAGCGAGCAAATCCTCATTGACTCCCATGTTAAAAATGCAAATTTCACAGCAGAAATAAATATGTTTACAGCCTGGTACCAAAACATGTTTTAGGTTTAATAGATCTAGTTTAAACTCATGACAACCCTGAGGTGGGTGAATTTTGTTGTCACTCTTCTGTTTAAGTGTATTAAAAGCCTAAAATTCTAAATAATTAATGAGCATCAGACCCACGTGACCACAGAGCTAGCTCCGGGGAAAGGCCTCAGCCCGAGCCTCGGCCTCAGCCTGAAAACTGTTCCATCAGTTTCAGTCTCTCAGCTTAGACCATTAGTTGTAGCGTTTGTGCGTTCTTTTTGGATATTATTTGTGCAACTGTTGAACAAAATGACTTGCTGTGGCATTAATTGCACTAATAGAGCGTCCAAGGAGTTTCCACTTCATTTTTTTTGGTAAGTAAAATTATATTTATGACGATGATTTTAGGTCACTGACGCTCTAGCACTAGCTGAGCTTAGATTTTAACATATACTGTTTAACCACGAAATTTTAATACAATAGGGTAAAACCCAGTGCATTTAACATAATGCTGCATTTTTGAAAATGGGTTGACATATAACATGTTGGTGGAGCTGGGTTCCGACTATTGGTATGGTCCCTTCCCCTCAGCGGCAGCTCTGTGCATCTCAAGATCGCAGCGGCGCCTGTCTGCTGTGCGGCTGCCGGCTTGTGGAACTCTCGGGAGACCTCTGTGTTCCACCCGGTTTTACCCAGCGGTCAGCCCGGCGTATCTCTGACTCAAAAGCTCTGGTGTTGTGCACAGTTAACTCCGGTTGTGACTAGGTGGCTACCTCGGTTAGCTTAGCTCCCACCTCCGCGTTAGCTTTGAGTTAGCTTGTAGCTACATTGCTTCAGTTCGACGGGTGTCATCATTTGATCCCAGCCTTACAGCCCCACCCTCAGCTCCACCTCTCTTCCCTTTTATGGAATTGTCTGGGCTTGACGAAACCTTTGACATGGTCAAAATGGCGGTGGTGGCCACCTCCCATTTTTCCTCAAAAACTTATAATAATTGGAGTCTATGGAAATGAACTGTCCAGTATATATGTCGATGGTTAACACACAAGTAGGTGTATATCTTTTTGCTTTATACGTGGCACCGCTGCAGCTCTCCGTACCCGCTTCAAGTCTCTCCACACAAGCAGGATAAACAAATCTCCGTCAGCAGTCACAGTGAAAAGGCTCGCTAAATACTAACGAACGTCCCCAAATAATAAAAACTACAAAGCCAAATGCAAAAGTTAGAGCAGAACATTGACCCTGAGGGTTCTGATCGAGCAGACATGTGAGAATACATGTAACAACCACTTAAGAGATGGAGCAAGCTAGCGGATAGTAGTTAGCTGCGTCTGCTAATTTTAGAAATACACTAGTTGTATATTTAAATCGATATAAATGACATGTTTCTTGTTTAAATTTATATAGATGATTTAAAAATATCGATATATCGCCCAGCTCTAGATAGAAAAGACTCAAAATGTTGAATTCTATCAACAAAGGAGACGGCAGAGAATGGAAAAACTGCTCTCTGCATTATTACATCATCATCATCGTCATCTAACACTTGGTAACTTGATGAATAAAAAGTTGGTCAAGTTTGTTAGCAAAATTGCTTGTTTTTACCACAACACAAGCTGGCAAGTCGCCACAGGCTGCAGTCGTGTCCCGTACCTGGTTGGTGTTGTCGGGCAGATAGGTGATGGCGGTGGACAGGCTGCCCTGTGAGGCTAGCAGGCTAGCATAATGACTCATCTTCTCAACCAGCAGGATGCCGATAGCAGCAGGACCAGAGCGCTGGGTCAGTTCCACTGCGTGACGCAAGACCACCACCTTCTCCACCAGGTCCTGACACACAGAAAAACGGCGCATGAAAATCATTAAGCAGCAAATTTGTCAATCTCAAGACCCGCAGGCTAAATGTGGGCCGCAAAACAGTTTTAGCCAAACCACAATATCATCAAGTGATGGAGCTTGATAATTAAGAGCTTTATATGTGAGAAGGAGGATCTTAAAATCTATTCTGAATTTAACAGGCAGCCAATGTAGGGAAGTTAAGACAGGAGAGATATGATATCTCCTTTTAATTCTCATCAGAACTCTAGCTGCAGCATTTTGGACAAGCTGAAGACTTTTAACTACATTATGTGGACTTCCTGAGAGTAATGAATTAAAGTAATCCAGTCTTGATGTAATAAATGCATGAACTAGTTTTTTCAGCATCACTCCTGGAAAGGATGCTTCTAATCTTAGCAATATTCCGTGGTGGAAAAAGGAAATCCTACAAACCTGTTTAACCTGGGATTTGAATGCCATGTCCTGGTCAAAGATAACACCAAGGTTCCTTACTTTGTTCTCGGAGACTAATTTAATGCCATTCAGGTCAGGTGATTGACTAAGCAATTTCCTTTTCTGAATTTCGGGTCCAAAGGTGAGAACTTTAGTTTTGTCTTGATTTAAAAGCAGAAAGATTTGAGTCATCCAATTTTTTATGTCCTCAAGACAAGCCTGTAATCTACCTAACCGATTAGATTCATCAGGGTTAATGGATAAATATAATTGAGTATCGTCAGCATAACAGTGGAAGTTTATCCCATGCTGTCTAATGATTTTACCAATTGCAAGCATATATATATATTAAAAAGAATTGGTCCAAGCACTGAACCTTGTGGTACTCCACAAGTAACCCTGGAGTATGAAGAAAATTTGTCATGTACATTTACAAAATGAAACCTATCAGACAGGTAGGAATTAAACCAGCCTAGCGCTGTTCCTTTGATCCCTACAACATGTTCATGCCTTTCTAAAAGAACATTGTGATCTACTGTGTCATAGGCAGCACTGAGATCTAACAAGACTAGAACAGACACAAGATTCTTATCTGAGGCCATGAGAATATCATTTGTAACTCTCACTAACGCAGTTTCGCTGCTGTGATACTCTCTAAAACCAGACTGAAATTCCTCAAACAGATCATTAGTGTTTAAATGCTCACATACTTGAATGGCCACTATTTTCTCCAGGACTTTGGATAAAAATGGAAGGTTGGTCTATAATTCACTGGGTCATCTGGATCCAGAGAAGGCTTCTTAAAGGGACTATATGGAAGTTTGACAGCCAAAACATGTATAGAAATAATACATTTCTTCTTCATACATTCTACTGCAATGCCCTAGTCCTGTAGAATGAGCCCTGGCATTTTTACTGTGATTGCCTGTTTTTCTGTAAAATCACAGAAAAAGAGATTTGCTTGGGTCGAGCAGGCTGCTTTGTGCGCGTTCACGCTCAGGCATAGCCCGTAGCATTTGCTATCCGTAGCTTTAGCAGCAGAGAGAGAGAGAGAGAGAGGCAGTGCCAACTCAGCGACTTTGTCGGTGTTTCTAACGCCTAGTGACAAACCTAGCTACATTTCTGAGGACCCTTAGCTAGTTTCTGTAGAACTTTCTTCTAGATATTTCCTGCAAATTAGCAACAAAATAGCCATTTTTGCTCCGAACCGTTCTTTGGATTGACGTTGTTTCACCTGTCATCAAGGATATGGGATATGTTACAGATACAATGAACGTCACTGGCGCTTTAGCTCGCTTAGTAAGATGTCTGACTCTCACGTAGGGGACTTGGGTTCAATTCCAGGTATGAATAAAGTTTGTTATTTGGAGTTTCTTTTTTACATTAATGATAATTTTTTTTACAGTAATAAGATGCCCAAATTTTTATTTGAGACTCGTCGAAAGGCATTGAATTCACGGATAAAAAAAGATGTGGGTTCAACTTTCATTTTGGAACAATTTTTCAAGCAAGGGAAGGGAATGATCTTAGCATGCAGGAGGACTGACCCATCATAAACTTTTGTCGGCTGTGCTGAAGAGAAAGGTACAGAACCAAATTATTTAATTAATTTGCTGCGTGCTCTCCTGTCCTCTATCCTCCGGGCCACAAACACACAAACACACACACACACACTGCACATTTGGCCGGCCGACGAGAAAGTGCAGCTGTAGAGACAGAGGGACATTATTTTTATTAATTTGCTGTGTTCTTCTGTCCTCTGGGCCACACACACAGACACACACACACGGGACTGTCTCAGCTGTTATTTTCGTTAAGGAGTGTGCACGTACAGCATGCACGCCTCGTGCACTAGCCTACTATTGAAGCTGCTGTTACGCTTTTGGCCTGAGGGGGCAATCGCGAGCATAAAAATTCAAAACTCCATAAAGTCCCTTTAACTTTAGAGTTCATTTTAGAATCCTGATTATAACGTTCAGGGTTCTACATGGTCAAGCTCCTCCCTTTATTACTGAACTGTTAAAGCCTAATTCAAAAGTCCGAAAAGTCCCTTTAAGTAAAGGTTTGATTACAGCAACCTTAAAATTAGAGCTGCACGATATTAGGAAAACCTGCAATATTCGATAACAATGATTAATATTGCGATGACGATATCACTTGCGATAAATAAAAACTTAACTCAGGAACAAAAATAATCAAAAACAAAGAAATAAAAATATTGTAAATATGAGAAAAGCTAAAGATGTGAGGAAAGGGGAAAAGAAAATTAACAAGAAAAGGTAATCAGTGGATCCCGGGAAAAGCAGAGCAAAGCTAACTCAGGTGTTTGCTAACCATCAAAATTAAATGCTGTCCGCCTCGGGGGCGGGCATCTAATCTATGAGAACCCACCCAATTGGCCAAATGGGTGAAGAGCTCCATTTGATTTGTTAAAAAATCATAATACTTCCGTTTGATTGACAGAATGCATTATGTTTAGCAAATATTTTAGCTGACCATGTATTGCGATATTTATCAGTTCTTTGCGATATGCATATTGTGCATGCCGATATCGCGATAATGATATATTTACGATATATTGTGCAGCCCTACTTAAAATCCTGTGGTACATATCCATTTACTAAGGATAGATTGATTATATCTAAAATGGGGGCAGTAACCAAAGGGAATGCATCTTTAAATAATTTGGTTGGGATTGGATCTAAAATGCAAGTTGAAGGTTTAGATGAAGCTAATTTTTTTGACAACTCTGAAAGTTCAACTGGATCAAAACGGTTCAAACACAGATGAGGTTCTACAGTTACCTTAGATGCTGCCTCACTTAATGAGGAAGAGAAATCGCATTAGGGAGGATGCTAATGATTTTGTTTCTAATAGAATTTATTTTACTTGTGAAAAATCTCATAAAGTCGTTGCTGCTGAGGGCTAAGGGAATAGATGGTTCAGAGCTATGATTCTGTGTAAGTTTGGCAACTGTACTAAAAAGAAATTTTGGATTATTCTTATTCTCCTCAATTAGCAATGAAAAATATGCAGTTCTAGCATTTCGAAGCTTATTTTTATAAAGCACAAGATTATTTTATAGTATTTAAAACCACAACAAAAAGAACAGCTAAAAGCCCTTCTTCTACAGAAAGATGTCAGCGCCATTGCCAGGCGCCATTTTGACTACATCTAAAAGACTACAGCGTCGCGCGGAAAAGTCGGCATTTCTGCATTTTTTCTGATTGGTTATTTTTGAGCTGGTTAGTCCCGCCTCTCATGTGCCTCTCTGCCTTTGAGTAACCAGATGTACTCTGCTCAGTGCTGATTGGCTCGGTTAAAATTCTCAGGGGGTGGAGTTATTTGCATGGGAGAGTTGCCAGACTCATTCTGTGTGCAGAATTAAACAGAGGAAGGCAGGCCAGGCTACCCTGTGGTAGGACTGCTACTGATGTCAGTCAACATGGCAGTCCACCACCATACACCGTGGAAGAAGCAGGAGAGAAGACAAAAATTAATTTTTTTTTCTAAATAAACGCGCTGTGATTGGTCAGCCACAATACTGGCCGGGGCGGTGGAGATTCCAATGGAGCGTTGCTAGACCGTCTTGCGAAGCAAAATTATTTAGCTTTGGCAAATGACGATCTAGACTCTAGGCTACTTCCTCCTAACATGATTGATTTTTGTGATCATTTCACTGTAGAATTCTTACATATCGCCCCTTTAAAATGATGCCACTTTGTAAATGGACTCTAATCGACACACCTGTAGAGAAAGAGGACAGTGTCCATCCTGCGTGCCGCTCCAGCAGGACACGAGCTTCTCCACGTTACCGGCACAAATGTAACACAGACACGCCTGAGATCTTAGCAGAGCATCCTCTGATGCCTCCAGCCGGTCACCGAGAAGATCTGACGAATAAAATAAAGAGCTTAGAGTCAAAGAGTGCAACAGCGGGTTAGAAGCATCAGCGCGTGTAGGAACAAACCACAGAGGGAGGAGAACTCCTCCGGCTGAGCGTAAGTCATGACAGCAGCCAGAGCCTCCTTCCAGTTCTGCAGGTCACATGTCTTCAAGATGTCGTGCCAGTCTTTCATGACCACGGCGCTGATCAGCTGCAGGACAGTCACATCTTCACATCAACAACAAGCTCCTAATTTTATTTAAAGGCGTTCCTTTATTTGGTTACCTTGGTTATCTTGCTGTGTGTTCTCGTGAAATACTTCTTCTGGGTTTTCTCTAAGAGTTCGGCTCCTCCGGCAATGGCCAGGATGATGCTGTCTGCCATCCTGTTATCATGGAAACAGAGCTCCACAGCTCCCTCAAAGTCCCCAGTCAGCAGAGCCTGCGTGATCAGGCCATCCACATCTGGTCAGAAACACAAAACAGCGAAAACATTTAGATCAACCAATAAGCTGTAAATACATGTTGATTTTGCACAAAGATATTAAATGTCAGCTCAAAAATGGATTTTGTGTGTGATTTGGGGTGAAAATTATTTCTAAGAAGCTGTTAAAGGTTGAATATGGAACACAAACACCAAAGCAACATCTAGTGTGTGGAGGTTGTAGCTGCAACAATAGAACAAGGTTTCCAGCCATCAGTATACCGGGTTTGCTGCCGATACGTGAAATGTTTTATTTGGGTCCATCTGTTGTGGGCTTCACCTAAACTCCCTCTGGTTTTAGATCTTTGATGGTTGCTCCTCTTCTGAGAAGGATAACCACATCTTATCTGGGCTGCATGGTGGCACAGTTGTTAGCACTATTGCCTCGCAGCAAGAAGGCTGCAGGTTCGAAACGCGGCTGAGGCCTTTCTGCGTGGAGTTGTATGTAACCTGGTTTCCCCCACAGATCACAACATACCCTATAGGTTAAAAATTCGGCGTTGTGCCATCAAAATAAAAATTAGATTTTTTTTAATAAAAAAAAACTTAAAGGAAATACTGTACCTTCATTCTGCACACCTCTAAACGCCCCATGGAGGTATTATTTTTAATGAAAATATAGCGTTTTATTAAATTGTTCCGGTAACCGGTGTAGCGGTAAACCCCGGTAAAAAAGTTGACAATAATAATAACCGTCTTGTTTTTAAAAAAAAAAATTATCTCGGTGGATTACCGTGGCTGCGGTGTAGGCGCGGTGACCCTTACCAGCCACCGTATCATCTGCTGCACATGTGCACTTTGTTGTTTACAACCAAAACTTTCTTGAAGCTAAAGCTGAAATAACGGCCAAAGGAGGAGACGGCAGCGCTCAGGACATTTATTATCCCTCAAAGAAGACAAAGTCGGAAGTACAAGCATTTTTTTGATATTTGAAGAATGCCGAGGGACAGTTGATAGAAGACGGCTATCCTGTTTGCAGCACGTGCAGAAAAAGTGTCTGTGAAAGGCAGCAACGCTTCAAATCTCATGACACATCTGCATGACCATCACCCACAACTCTACACTCAATGCAAGGCAAGTTAACGTTAGCGTTTTAGCTAAAATACGTGATCCGAGGATTTGGGTTGAGGGAGAATGCAACAAGTTGCTACATGAAGCAGCCGCAGCGCCGCTACCTGCATATAAACCGTGTCGCGGACACCCCCATGTTGAAATGACGCTATGCATTACGGGGCTCCCAGGGGCAGATAAGAGTTGGTCTCTCTCCGAGAATAATTATGAATTTAACAATGATTACTGCCTGATGACATTTTCCCACATCTGCAAAGCTCACTGGAAGGACACAAACCGAGGACAATATTTTCCTGATATAGGGTTTATTACTCAAGTAAGGGTAAAAAAGTAGAAGGCTACTTGAGAACTGAGTATCATCTGAGCTAATATTTTAAAATGATGACATCAAACAGACAAAAAAAAAGAAATTATGGGCAAATATTGGTATTTTAAAGACTAAAGGGGAAAAATGTAAACAAATAAACAACATAATTACAAAATAACAAATTTTAGGCAAAATTTAGACACAAAGTGAGGACAATATTTTCCTGATATACAGGGTTTATTTAGTCTGAAAATATAACACGTTTAAAAAAATACCGCGATAATACCGAAAACCGTGATAATTTTGGTCACAAAAACCGTGAGGATAAATTTTCACAAAGTGACAACCCTGGTTATATTCAACCTTTAACATGATGGAAACGTGCTGACATGAACATTTATAAGGAAACTAAAACCACTAGGTCTGTATGCTACGATTGACTGGAGACTCTAAATTGATCCTACATGTTTGAGTGAGTGTGACTGGTTGTCCCTTTGTGTCCCCATGATGGACTGGAGACCTGTTCCGAGTGTCCCCCTGTACAGCCCCCCCCCCCCAGTGAGGTTTAAGTGGATTAGATAATGGATGGATGGAGATAAAAATCCTCCAAAAGATGATGATGACTGTGGATCTTCAACAACTACAAGCAGGGCCTGCTATTTTTTTTTTAATAAAACATTGGTCTGATCATGTATTACTGTATTTCCATATGTACTGTTCAACATTTACAAGTTTTTTATGATGATTAAGGATGGTTTCTTAATATGTGTTAATGTTACCCTGACTGATACTCAGGTTGACTCCTCCTGCAGGAGTTGGAACAGGAGGTGGGATCTCAGCTGGCGTCTGGATCGGACTAGTCTCCTCCAGCTCCACAGGGGGCGTCGTCTCCTGAAACACAAGAGGACCTGCGTGATCTCTGCTCCTTTCACCAAGTGATGCAGAACACAACCTAAGCAAAGACACCAGTGAAGTGTTTTCTGAAACGGATGGAGCAAAAATGCAAACAAAGATTCACGCTGCAGGTGGAAGGTACAGCAGGCTGGACGGAAAATGTCTACCTGAGAGAAACCTCCACCAAAACCATCCAGGACTTTTTTCACAGAGAAGATGTAAAACAGCAATTAGATTTAGTTTCTCTTCCTTAATGGCTACACAATTATCCTCTTTGAGTCAAAACAATTTATTTCACCACTTTTGTTATCGATTGAACTTGGAAAAGTCCTTCAGTAGTGCATGTTTAAACGACCAGAATTACTAAATGGGTTTATAAACATATGTAATCGTTAAAGCTAATATTTTTGCTTATATTTTTGATAACTCTGAAAGTTCAACTGGATCAAAATGGTTCAAACACAGATGAGGTTCTACAGTTACCTCTGATGCTGCCTCACTTACTGAGGAAGAAGAAATCGCATTAGAGAGGATGCTAATGATTTTGTTTCTAATAGAATTAATTTTACTTGTGAAATATCCCATAAAGTTGTTACTGCTGAGGGCTAAGGGAATAGATGGTTCAGAGCTATGATTCTGTGTAAGTTTGGCAACTGTACTGAAAAGAAATTTTGGATTATTCTTATTCTCCTCTTTATTTTATTCTCCTCAATTAGCGATGAAAAAAAAAGCATCAGTCATGCAACCTGCTGGGTTCCTTATATAGGAAACTTTGTTCTTATTGGCCTAATGAACTGACCTGTATTGGAAAATTTACTATGTGAAGAGCCTTGAGACGACTCTTGTCGTGCTTTGGCACTATATAAATAAACTAGAATTGAATAGAATTAAAACTTAACCTAATATCCTGTATATTTTGTGTGCTGTATGGATACTTTCTTTTTCATCTTCCTGATTTAATTATCACCAAAATGACATCTGAGCACAAACAACCGAGTTTTTATCCGACGGGCAGATTTTCCTCTCAGTGACTCTAAATGAGAAAACCAGAACAACTTGAACTAGGCGTTGGTGCTTGGATGAACCTACGGTGTAACCCCCCCCCCCCCCCCGTTCTTTTTAACACGTCATGTGAAATAATTAGAACCACGTGTGTGCGACCGCAGCAGAAACACAAAAGGCTGAACTATTGCTGAGGTTACCGTCTGAACATCAATATTAACCTTTCATACCTCGTTTAGAGGAATCTCGTCTCCATCCTGTTTCTCACCGACGTCCTCCTCAGTGAGACACAGGTCTATGTTTTCATCTAATTCGCTGTTAGCAGCACCATCAGGTTCAGCCGACTCCTCCGTCTCTGGGTCAGGAGTGCAATTTAAGTCCATCATGGCTGCCGGCTGGAGGTTTGCAGCAGCGATTAGGTCAAATGCCGTCTCTGGAGTGTCAGCAGGAGGCACCAGGCTGAGTTCTGGCAAAGGCTGCAAGGAGGTGGGAGGAGGCACGTCCAACTTGATAAAGAAGGAATTCAAAAAGTCAAGACTGGGATCAGAGTGGAGGTGGTGCACACAAGCTGGTGTCAGATAGGCAGCACTCTGCTGCTTAAAGTGGTACTTTACTCATATCTACAATACACCGTATTATTGTAAAGTGTTACCTTAGCCTCTATTAGTCGAGACATTTCTCTGCCGTTAGCTGAGCCTTTTACAAGACACGCCATGCCGGCAAATCAGAGCAATATTGCCACAATGGTGCCTTATAAATGCGCTGTGATAGTTCTGCCTCGCTTGGTAATAATATTGCAGTAATTGTCTGTCTCATAAATGGCGTTTGCGCCTTGGCGCAACAGAGGGAAGTGTCATGATTAGGGATGTGCCGTTCCGATATTGATATTGGATATCGGCCCAAAAAAACGGTATCAGATTATATCAGACAGCATCAAAAATCTCTGATATTAGCTGTACATGCTTTAAATTCCATTTCAGCAATTCTATTCAGCAGTGCCCAGATTAAGCATCAAAGTCCACGTGATCAGAACAGTGTGCGCTAGCAAAGTTGCAAGGAACAATGTCGGCCATGTGGCTGTATTTTTCGTTAAAGGGCAAGTCACCCCCAAATCAACTTATTTTTTCTGACAAACTATATAAATGTGTGTCTAATCGTGCTGCAGTCACGTGTAGGCAATGGTTTTGCACTTTAGTGCACTTTAGTTAAAATTTTAATTTTCTGCCTAAAACTGTCAGTGTTGTGCCGTTGTCAGGTAAAAACTCTGCACTGCAGTTGAATTTAAATCTGCCATTGCTATTGGCTAAGAGGTACCCTAGAACGTTAGCTGGTACCATATGATGTCACAATGTCATTGTGAGCCTCTGTGTGTGTGTATTTGTTAGCGGCTCCGCCCTCTCGGTCTGCTGGGCAACAGCATTTGTTGCATTTTTTAAACAGGAAGTGGGAGTTGAGTAAGAATCTGGTAGGGGGTGACTTGCTCTTTAAAGTCTGAAAAAGACAGTTTGGCTCAGTGCAGCACTTGTCATGCACAAGTTTCCCGTGGTGGAACAGAACCGGGGAAGTTTAATACGTCCAAACTCATCGTGTGTTTGAAGCAGGATCACAAAACATTACATGAGTGTGTGAAACTGAAACTTAAGACACTTAACTTGTAGTGGTCGATCAGTGAACAATGTGTTTTTTTCCTGATGTCCCTAACCTCAGCTGTTCACATTCATGCCACCAAAGGTTAATAAGAAAAATTGGTCCGTTTTTTTACTCACTATTGCTGGCTTTTGTTTTCTGTTTGAGTAATATCACTTGATAAAGCCTGTTATCCATTCCACACTATGAAATAAGTAAAAGTATGTTTGATTTGTGACGATATCATATCGGATAGATATCGGTCACTACTGAAAACTGCAATATTAGTATCGTATAAGAAGTGGAAAAAGTTGTATTGGGACATCCCTAGTCATGATCACGAGGTACTGCCAAGCTCCAGCTGACAACTATTGAAAACGAAAGTAAACACGGGCCATAAGTTTAGCTTTTGTTAACAGAACCAGCTGAGATGATAATCTGGAGCTTTGCAGAGCTCCAGGAGCTTTTCTCCGTTAGAGATGGAGGTCGGATCACCAGAGACTGCACAGGGAGTGTGGAGGACACACGCTTAGGAGTGGCTTGTTAAAAATATTTAATGAGTGTGGCTTCGATCGCAATAAAAAGCAAGTATGTCCAAGACAAACAGAAGTACAGAGACCACCCTCATATCCCCTTTTCACCACCATCGCAGAAGGTTTTGTCAAAAGAACATGATTGTGCATCATCAGTCTGACCACTTATAAACAACCTAAGGCTCAATGATGCCGCCACGGCGTTGCGACAAATTGACGGCATTGCTTTGTAAAAATGGCTCTGGACTCTAAACCCACAGCCTTTGCCGTTGTGAGCCAAGATGGGTAAGTCCGTGAATGTTACAGTGTGACTGGGATGGGATTTTCAGAGCCGAGCGTTTTTCCTGTCTGTTTTCCACCAGAAGCTAATGCAGAAAAAAGGTGTAGGAGACTATTTTCATGTTCATCCTGCATGAAAAACTCAGACTGACTGATTTATAATCAGAAATAATAATGAATGCTTTTTCAGTGAAATGCCAATATAAGGGAGCTGAAAAGTCAGCGTGTGACAAACACGTTACTTTCTGTCATGATTCACTTAAGAGAAAAAATTCAGCTACATTTCTAATTCTGAAAGCAGCTTCAAAAAACTAAAACTCAAATAAATATGACTATTAGTTCCAGTGGCAGAGGAGATTTTTTATTTTTAGTGACTGGAGGAAAATGTTCAGCGTCTTCAAAAGAGGAAGCAGAAAGAAAATTCACTCGCAGCACTTTTCTTATTGCAAAACCTGAGAAAGGCTTTCACTTTGTACCCTTCTCACAATAAAAGATGCATTAATTACAGCCAACAGCTTTGCTCTGCAATAAACAACATCACTGGAACAGAAAGAAGCCATAAATGGAGGGAATGGTGGTACGGCTGTGTGGGAAGTGTGAAAGATAAGAGTGTACTCTTTCAAAATACCCAATGCGGCAGGTTTTCAAATGTTTTTAAGCGCAGATGCCAAATAACCCAGTTGGACTGGTGATTTCCTTAAATCTGCTGGGGAGGGGTGGGAAGTTGTCTGTTGTGAGGTCATCTTTAATCCCATGAAGTGCTTTTAGCTTCAATCTCTGTATAAAACGTGCTTCATAAATAAAGCTTTGATATATTAATTGACTAAATCATTTGCTATTTTGTTCATGGGGCTGCCTCGTAGCAAGAAGGTTGTCGGTTAGAATCCTGGCTGCAGACTCTCTACACAGAGTTAGCGAGTGGGGGTTTTCTCCGACTTTCTTCTACAGACCAAAATTCATGCATGTGAGATTAACTGGAGCATCTAAACTGTTCTAAGATGTGAGTGAGTGTGTCTCTGTGCAAGTAAGTACATTTTATTTCTATAGCACTCATCACAGACATAGAATCACAAAGTCCTTCACATGGATCAAAACTAAATAAAACAGTCATAAAATCAAAATGCGCTCAAAACAGAAATAGATTAACATCAGAAAAAATAAAGTCAGAAAATTATAAATTTTCATAAACAGATGAAAGATTAAAAAATTGAGTTAAAATAAGAAAATAAAAGGTTTGGTTAAAAGCAGCTTTAAATAAAAGGGTCTTTAGCTGTGTTTTAAAAGTGTCCAGACTGTCAATGCTGCGTAAGGATAAAGGAAGATCATTCCAGAGTCAGGGTGCAACAGTCTGGACGGAGTGATCACCTCGACTTTTGTGTCTGGTCTTTGGAACTTCAAGAAGGTTCTGGTGTGTGGACCTGAAGGCTCAGGTTGGAGCAGAAAGCTTTAATAGTTCAGTAATATAGGGAGGAGCTTGACCATGTAGAGCATTGAAAGTTATAGTCAGGATTCTAAAATGAACTCTAAAGTTAACGGGTAACCAGTGCAGATATGTCAGAATAGGAGTGATGAGTGTTCTTCTGTTTGTTCCAGTTAGGAGCCTCGCTGCAGAGTTCTGGACCAACTGAAGGCGGTCAAGGGCTTTTTTGTTAAAACATGTGAAGAGTGTGTTACAGTAATCTAGATGCGAGGAGATGAAGGCATGGAGAACCATTTCAAGTTCATGTTTTGACACCAACATTTGCAGTTTGGAGATAAGTCTTAAATGATAAAAACAGTTTGGGACCAACGTTTCTGAGTGTCCTTAAAGAGACACTGATTGGTCAAAAATAACACCCAAATTCCTTAAGTTTGTCTTGACGACAGAAGATAAATGACCAAGTTTTAAACTAATCAGGTGAACCATGCTCTCAGGGGCAATGATCAGACATTCAGTCTTTTCAGAGTTTAACTGGAGGAAGTTATCTTCTAGCCAGCTGGTGATAGCTGATAAGACACTAGTAATTCAGACAGTTTACAGAACTCAGAGTCCTTAAAGGAGCAGTACAGCTGAATATCATCTGCATATAGGTGATAAGAGACATTATGAAAAGAATCAAGTATCTGTCCAAGAGGGTGTATGTACAGCAGAAACAACAGAGGACCCAAAACAGAGCCTTGGTGTGTCCCTGTGGTGGAGCGGAGACCTGTCCAGGGTGTCCCCCACCTCTTGTCCAATAACTGCTGGAGTTAGACACCAGCTCCTGGTGAGCCTACTGGCATAAATGCGGTTTAGTGAGTGAGCGAGTGATGCTTGTGTTTCTTTATTGAGTCGGATCAGCATACAGCTAGGGCTGGGCGATACGGCCTAAAATTATTATTTTTTATTTGATTTATGATTTTTTCCCAATTCTCTCTCCCCCTCAATTATTAAGAATAGCAATAAGTATAAACTGAAGGCACCTTAATGCCAGTTTTATTTTTTATTTAATCACAAGCAAGACAAATGTAACCCTCATTTCTGAGATGCATGATGAATAAACGAACACCCTCTTGGAATAAAAGTGCCACGCTCCACATCTGTCGCCGCAAACCCAAACTAGTTCCAAACAACGGATGATTTCATTCCTTTGTTAGGAACAAACTTCCCACTCTCACCGGTGGCCATGGAGTCGCCTGCTGTAGTGGTTTCGTGTGCGTGCGGTGACGTTGTTGTCGCGGTTATGTGAAACTAACGCTACGGAAGCTCCAGGGGGCCAAAAACTCGCTATTACATAAAAATTCGATTTACTTTTTTTTTAAGTCGCCCGCAACAAAAAATTCCAATTAACTGATAAAGTATGAATGGATTATAGAATGTTTGGCAATCCGCCTTATCAATATTATTTTTATCTTAATTTGTTTAACTTATTATTGTTCATCATTATTACGTATGTATTTACTTATTTATTAGTTTAAGTTTCCTGTATTGTTGTTGTCTGTATGCGTGTGTTAAAAAAAAGAAAAGAAAAATAATAAAAAGAAACTGTTACAAAAAAAATTCCAAATAATTCAATCGATTTATTGCCCAGGTCTAATACAGCAGTCATAAAACAACATCATGTCACCTGATTATAGCTTATTTAGGTTAAGTTCTGACAACTTTGCCACTTACTCATTAGCCAAACTTTAAAATGACAAGAATAAGAATAAGGATAAGAATAATAAGAAGAAAAAGAAAAAGAAAAAGAAGAAGAAGAAGAAAAAGAAAAAGAAGAAGAAAAAGAAGAAGAAGAAAAAGAAGAAGAAAAAGAAGAAGAAGAAGAAGAAAAAGAAAAAGAAGAACAAGAAGAAGAAGAAGAAATCTCTAAGATTAAAGGCTCTGATTTACCTTGGGAGGATCTTCAGACGTTTTCTCTAAAGCCTCTGAAATCTGGAAACAAATAAATAAAAGTATCAAAAGATGTCTTTCAGACATTTTATGAAAGATCTCAACAAATGAAGATTGAGCAGCCACCTTTAAGGCTAGTTCCTCTTTGCTGTAACCCAGAAGTTCCAGGTATTTGCTGCGGACATCACTCTCAAAATTAGCCTGAGAAACACAAAAAAGCTTCAACTACAAACTCAGTTTTAAGCTTCAGCCAGCACAGTCCCACACCGACATGTGTACCTTCAGGAAGGCCCAAACTGTTTTGTCAAACTCGCTCTCGGCTGTATCGATCTTCTCCTGGCAGAAGTCCACAAATCTGCCCGAGCCGAGAGTGGCCTGCAGCTGATCGGAGCGCTTCAGAAACTCTGTTTCTGTAACAACCTGACTGATGTGGACAAGATGTGACGTGGGCTGCTGGGGCTTCGGGTTCTCCAGGGACACCAGCTTCCCACCAAACTACAAAGAAACAAAACTAAACATCATTAAACACGTCAGGTGTCTTTTCTCCTGTGAGAAAGCAAAAAAAAAAAGCCCAACTCACAGCAAATGAAGCTCCGACAGGTCTTCGAATCCACTTGGGGGGCTTCTTCAGGGGGTTGACTGTCGCTGGGGGGGCAGCAGTCTGAGGTAGCTGCAGCGGGGGTAAGGTTTGTCCCGTCCCAAAAGGATCCATGTTCCCAAACGAGTTACTGATCTGAAACGGGAATGCCCACATTCCAGTTAGACACAAATGAAGACGCTATAAAGCACAGAGCTGCTCTCTTTGGGAAACGTTATCCTGCTCATGACTGATATGATTACTGAGAATTGTTCAACGAGTCTGGAAACACTACATTTGTCTTCTCTTTAATCAGAAATGGGCCAAGAATGCAGCAGTATTACTCACCAAATAAAAAAATTCAACTGTCGCATTAAGGAAACATGAACAGACAGCGCTGCTATTGACCCTTTGCACGTGACATCACGCCACTCATGTGACCGCCCCCTTCGCCATGATGGACAGCAAAAAGACCGTTTACACCCGAAGAAACTCCAGTGAAGCTAGTCAAAACAAGCCAGTTTGTAGCCTTTTAAGGCTTTTGTTTAGTTGATTTGACAGTAAAATGGTTTTAGCTTGCTGCGTGGTTGGCTGCACTAACAGACAAGGATGTAAACTCAACTCGTTTTTTCTTTTTAATAACTTTGATGGAGACTGAGGACGGAGATGAAATGCAGCGATCAATCAAGCAGACTAGCAGCCCTCAGATTAGCAACGAACATATTTTTACCGGGTAAGATTAGCATTCATTTATTTCATGAGGAAGGCAGGGACAGGGATAAATGTGATGTGTTTATACTAGTTATTGATAATCCTGATGGATGGGTATTTCACTCCGTCCACTGTCGTGTAAAGCGAGATAATTATTAACAATATTAAAGCTTTGATGTATGATTACGTGTGTTAAAATTACGTTATTTATTTATATGAGCATTGCCATTCAGAGATCTTCTCATTCCGGTGTGAGAGCAGCAGCTGAACCCGGTAACACCACCAGCAACAGAAGCTGGTAGGGATCCGGACTATTTAACAATCAGCTTTGGTGTAAAGTGAAACGCTGTTTATAACATAAAGTTATAAATCCAGCGGGGTGAATTTAGGCAAAGTCAGCAACATGTTTACATCGGTGAACAGCTGCAGAGAGAACGTAAGCTAACGTTGGTAAGCTAGTTAACATACCGCTCTCTATGAGCCCCGGCTAGATGCGCTACTTCTTCTGATAACTGAACTGGGCATGAACTAGTTAAAGGAATGCTGGAGGAGTTTTGTTTTTGTTTTGATCGCAAAAACAATTTCAGACTGTACTTTTCTCTTTGTTTAGTACTCGTGTCGCTCACTGTTTACATGCTTTTGCCGTCCAGCATGGTGGACCCACGTGATTAGGTGACGTTGGTGCAAAGGGTCAATAGAAGCAGAGAAGAGCTGCTACTGAAGCCTGGAAGACTAAGCAGGGCGAAAGAAAGAAAGAAAGAAAGAAAGAAAGAAAGAAAGAAAGAAAGAAAGAAAGAAAGAAAGAAAGAAAGAAAGAAAGAAAGAAAGAAAGAAAGAAAGAAAGAAAGAAAGAAAGAAAGAAAGAAAGAAAGAAAGAAAGAAAGAAAGAAAGAAAATCGTTCATAAAGTGCCTCTCAAGATAAAAATCACGAAGCGCTTCACAAAAACAAACAAAAAATTTTTAAGTATTAAAAAAGATTTAAAAAAACGTTTAAAATGAGAATAAAATAAAATTTGTGAATTAAAACAATGTACGGAAATGGAAAGAGAAAATGAATAAAAAAGATGGAAATCAGCGGATCCCCGGAAAGGCAGAATAAGAACAGAATAAGGAGAGGGGGTTGACGATGGTTGCCCTGCGATGGACTGGCTCTCTGTCCAGGGTGTACCCCGCCTGATTGCCTGTTGACCGCTGGAGATAGGTGCCAGCCCCCCCCCCCCCCCCCCCCCCCCCCCCCCCGCACATGGACAAGCGGGTTCAGAAAATGGATGGATGGGTGACGATGGTCACACAAAAGCCAGATTGTTTGCATCAGATTCAAAGCTTTATGATCATTCGCAGTAAGGAAATGCATTTCTGGATTTCACCGGATGCCAGAAGTATAAATTTAGATAAACAGATATTAATTAGCATTAGTGATGCACCGATATGAAATTTTTGGGCCAATACCGATACTAATATCACTGTTATGGTCGATAACTGATATTTGACGATACTGAAATACTGACATTAATGCTTCTAAAATCAGCAGATTTAGTATAGAATGAAAATGATTAAAGCTGAATTTACATTATTTTGTACACACAACACACACATTTACGGTTCTGACATGATCACTGTCACATGACTAAACAATTACACATCACACCCCCCTCACTCTCTGAAACAGGCAAACAAACGGAGACAAGATGGAAAAAATATCAGTTGTTAATATCGGCCCGGCTTTATTTATCGGACCGATACAGATATGTTAAGAAATGACTAACATCGTCCGATACCAATATTGATGCTGATATATTGTCCATCCCAAATTAGCATTCCTGCATCCCACCCATGGGATAAAACACATAGCGTTCATGGAACGTGGAGTTTTAGGGGTTAAAAATAAGATAATAGGATAAAAGAAGCAGGTAAAAACACAATGAAAAATCAAAATATAAACTTTAAAATTATGTAAACAATGCCGAGTATCATTGATTTAAATAGTTGTGCAAATAATGTGCTGTTGCCTGGAATGAGCAGGCAATTGTCCAGTCAGTGGTTATAAATAAATTATATAGATTGTATGAAAATATTTCCAATCTCAGACAGCAGCAGGTTAAAGAAAAGTTAACAGGTTAGTATTCAAACAGCAAAGTTGAAATAAAGTGCCCTTAAGGGGCTTAATCACCGTGGTGACGAGCACGGTCTTGAGTGAGAACGCGGTAGAACGCCTTCTCCAGGTCAGGCACGAGGTCCTGCCCCAAGTGGAGGAGTTTAAGTATCTCGGGGTCTTGTTCACGAGTGAGGGAAAACTGGAGCGTGAGATCGATAGGCGGAATGGTGCTGCATCTGCAGTGATGCGGGCGTTGTACCGGTCTGTCGTGGTGAAGAGAGAGCTGAGTCAGAAGGCGAAGCTCTCGATTTATCGGTCGATCTACGTTCCTACCCTCACCTATGGCCACGAGCTTTGGGTAGTGACCGAAAGAACGAGATCACTGATACAAGCGACCCAAATGAGTTTTCTCCGCAGGGTGTCTGGGCTCTCCCTTACAAATAGGGTGAGAAGCTTGGTCATTCGGGAGGGGCTTGGAGTAGACCCGCTGCTCCTCCATGTTCAGAGGAGCCAGTTGAGGCTGCTCGGACATCTAGTTAAGACGCCTCCTGGACACCTCTCTGGTGAGGTTTTCTGGGCACTTCCAACTGGGAGGAGACCCAAGGGGAGCCCCAGGACACGCTGGAGGGACTATGTCTCTCAGCTGGCCAGGGAACACCTTGGGATTCCCCCGGAGGAGGCCCAAGTAGCTGGGAAGAGGGAAGTCTGGGCCTCTCTGCTTAGGCTGCTGCCCCTGCGACCCGACTCTGGATAAGAGGAGGAAAATGAATAGAGGTATGGAAAACTATCCCTGGATGCTGCACTTCAGACATGTGACACACACTGCTATTTGTAGGGACACTTTGATCACAGGACTATAGTGACGAAACAGGAAGTGTGAATCGTATGAAAAAAAAAAAGTTTCATCAGATAAATGAAAAACTTGGAGTACAGAAGAAAATCTCTTCAAAGCAAACGCTGGCTTCCGCCTCTGAGGTTTCCATCTCACCTGGTCGGCCTGTCTCTGGTTCTGCGCCTGGCTGCTTCCTCCCATAATGGAGTAGATGTCGATGTGTCCGTCGAAGCCCGCGGCCGACAACACGGCGGGGTTTCTGGGGCACCACTGGATGTCGAAGCACCACTGACTGCTGGTGGGCAGCTCATACAGCACCTGAAGGTTCAAATGATTATTTATGGGGAAACATACGCAGGCTTTACTGAGCTGTGTGCAAAAGCATTACCTCGGCTGTGTTTGGATTCCAGCACAGAATCCTGCTGTCCTTCCCACAACTCAGGAGCAGCTCAGGATCAGCCAGGCTCCAGGCGATGGCCAGGATACCTCTGGATGTGAAAGCAACATCGTTTTTAACAACCGTGATATGCAAACGTCTAGCCTCCGATTGGCTAACAGCAACGCGACTCTTCTGCCACCTTCGTTCGCTCTTCTTTCTCAAGTCAAAACACAACGTTGATGTTTTATCTCCACAAATGACACAAGCCTGAGTGTGGTCTTTCACTCTGAGGAGTTGCTAATGCCAAAGGTAAGTACTCTGCTCTCTCCACACAGCGCTGACAACCATCAACTGTCTTCTTCAGTCATGAGCCAAGAGGGGAAAGTCCATGAATGCAAATTTCACAATGTGATGTAGATCTGTGTGGCTTTTTCTGACCTGATCGTTGCCGTTTTCTCTCTGCGGCTAATGCAGGAAAAGGCTAGTTCCACATTCTGCATGTATGCGAAACTCAAGTGTATTTTAAATAGAACAAGTCTTCTGCTGTGATCTGATGTGACCTCTGGATGCACTAGAAGAACTTGGCTTGTAAACAGAAATGCCGACTGTACAGCGCGACGCTGTAGTTTTTTTAGCTGTAGTCAAAAATGGCGACCGCGCAAACGTCTTTCTTTAGAAGAAAGGCTTTTAGTGCCTCTACTTGTTGGGCAGAAGTAGCTCAACAGGTTGAGCGGGTTGTTCAATAATCGGACGGTTGCAGGTTCGATGCTGGCTCCGGCCAGAGAATTCTGCTGTTGTGTCCTTGGGCAAGACACTTAACCCACCTTGCCTGCTGGTGGTGGTCGGAGGGCCTGGTGGCACCTGTGCTCGGCAACCTCACCTCTGTCAGTGCGCCCCAGGGCATCACCATCACCATCAGTGTAAGAATGTGTGTGTGAATGGATGAATGATACACTTTAGTGTAAAGCGCGTTGGAGTCCTAACTCTGAGAGGCGCTAAACAAGTGTGGGTCTTGTTATATATAACAAGAACAGGACAAACTGAATTCCTGAAGGTCATTTTCAGCAGAATATCTGTTCAGTCTGTGACTTTTGAGCAGTTTTAAACAGACCCAAGCAGCCATATCCGTATTGATTTAAAAGAAGTTTGTCTGAAAAGTTTGGAGAGAGTAACAGAGTTGAAAGAATAAGTTACATCAGATTTGCTGCACAGCACAAAGCTTATTGCTGTGTTTTTAAGTTCCTTACACAGGGTATCTGCAGGTTTAAGGGAGCCAAATTTAAGACTTTTTAAGACCATTTTTAAGGCCACTTTGACCAAATTTAAGCTATTTTTCAAATTAAATTTACCGGGTAAGCTATAATTTCCAGCTATTGCCTGGAACCGGTGCTAACCATGTCACGAACGTGGGATTAGCCATCCAGTTACCATTAAACTTGCACTTCCCCATGGCGCAAGCTCCCACTAGCTTAACCAGCTAATGTGCTCATCTAAAAATAGCCCCCTTTCACAACCAACTGAATGTGTACGGTTCCGCTTTTGCCAACATCATACACAAAAAATGCTGAAAACTAACTAGAAATTCACGAAAATTTTATAGAAATAAAAAAATCTTGTTTATTAGGTCTTTGGTAATTTAAGACCTTTGGAAACTGTATTTAAGGATGATTTGTCATATTTAAGGATTTGGAAACGTTAATTTAAGACTTTTTAAGGACCCGCAGATACCCTGTTACAGATAAAACAGCAGGTTTATTATTTAGGTATTAAAAACAAAAGAGAATGTAACACCGTGTTTATCAGATGTGCTTACCGCGTGTGATGCTCTAAAATCTTCAGTGGAGACGTAGCAAAACGCAGGTCCCACATCTGGATGACAGGCATCCGGTCGTCCTCTGAGGACAAAACCAGCTGAGTGGCCACTTCTGGGTTCCAGGCCAGCCCGGAGCAATGCATCTAAACAAAAAAATTCAACATTAGACCGGCACGGGGCAAAGTGTAAGTTATGCTCACGCCTGACTGCTGACTCACTCGGTTGCTGTGGTCGCTGACTTTGATGATGAGGTCGTTCTTGCGCAGGTCCCACACCGAAGCTCGGCCGCTCGGGCTGGCGGAGGCTAAGATGTGTTGGACCTGTCTGTTCCACGACATGCAGCTGATGTCCTCCTGGGGCTTGAACACAAAAATACAAACATTCAGAGGGATTATATATAAATTTAATACGTGACTGTAAAATACTGACTCAGAAGCCCCCTTCAGACAGGCCATGAAAAACGGAAATGTTCCGGACTCTGTCCGTAAGACCTTTGTGTCTGAATACAAACATCCGGATAACGTTTTCCGTAATTAAACCGGACGAAGCCCCTACTTGTTACGGACAAGGTGGCTGCTTCAGACTGGTGAGGTTGAGTTCCGGACAGGGAGGAGAGGGAGGAGGAGGAGGGGACCGGGGGACGCTGTGCGCACCTAGATAGCCCGCTGCTGTAGCATGCGGCAAACCATGGCAGCTCGTATCCTACGGTACCGTCTCCTAGACGCAAGTGGTGCTCGCTGCAGAACCACAAAGGTGGAGCTGCACCAGAGTCAGCCCCGCCCATTCCAGAATCAGCCCCGCCCATTCCATCAGAGTCAGTCCAATTCCTTCCAGTTGTCAGACTTGATAGCATTCTGGAACCAAAGAGGGTGTTATAGCTAAAAAATGCAAGATTGAGGACGGAGTTGAGAAGTTAATTTAACAGTTTTTGTAAAGGTTCCATATAATTAAAAATCTAACTTTTGGATTTTTTTTACCATGTTATATTGTCATTTCCTCATAAGAAACACGCCAAAGCCATTTTTGGCCTCATTCATTCATTTTCCTCCCATCTCAGCTTCAATTTAGTCTCCTCCCCCGAAGCGGGTCTGGTCTTGGTTCTCAAATCTGGATATTCTGTGAATTTTCTGACAAATTATTTCTGAAATGACTTCTACTGAGACACCGCCAGAAAAATCATACATCCCATCTACAAAGACATACTGGATAGCACAATTACATGTAACGCCAGCTACTTTCCATCAGATGTGGTGGTGTAGTGGTTATGGAGTCAGGTTAACATGCAGTTTTGCGCAGGTTCGCCTCCCAGTAGCGGATGAATTAGGTGGTTTACAACCCATTTTCTTCATTTCTAGCTACACTTGCCAGTACTATGTTTACAACAATTTACTGGTATACCATTTAACATATAATGACTAATGTGTTTATTTATTTATTTATTCGTTTATTTAGCCAGTATGAGTCCATTTGTGAGCGGAGTTTCAACTAAAATGCTGTTTAGGAACGACCAAATTCAAATAACTTGTAGAGACATAAATATTTTGCTGAAAATAAACATTACAACTAAAATATAAACAAATTAAATGTTTCAGCTGGCTAAATAGATTGTTGCCGACCCCACCGAGAACCGAACCAGCATCAGCTGAGGGGAAAGCAAAATTGGAGTCAGATGATCTTGCCACTGGACTACCAGAACCCATTCAATAGAGTTTCATGCTGTTATACACCACTTTTGTTAGAGCGGCTGTGATCAGATATTTGCTAAAAGAAACCTTTTCATTTCGAGATATATTCAGGCTTTGTCATGTAGAAAGTTATATTTATCTTGTTTAATTGGAGCATAGAACATAGCATTAACGACTGTAAACTAGTAATAGCCGTAATTCATGTGGGTCAGGTTAGTTTGCGATAAAGTTGAAAAACAAAAACGGAAGTCAGTGGGCTAGGCTGAGTTTGCGTGAATGGGCGGGGCTGACTCTGGTGCAGCTCCACCCTATGGTGCAGCTCCGCCTTTGTAGTTCTGCAGCGAGCACCCTCTCCCTAGATGCGCGACGGAGCGCATCACACCGCTTCCGTGATTCCTTTTAACCATTGAGCGCCATCATCCTGGTCTCTTATGCGTCTTCCTGTGCGCAGAATTATGCTTAACATAAGTCCGATCAGTGAGAGGAATTCTATCTCTTCTGCCATGTTTGACTGAATGGCTTTGTTTGGGTAAATGACGCAAGTACGCCCGCCCCGCCGTACTATGTCCCCCCAGACATCTGGAACTTTTCCCTGCTGTGTGAAGGCAGCCGAAAGGACAAGTTCCGGTACAAAAGTGGTGTGTCTGAAAACACAGTTCCGGTTAAAAACCGGATTGATTTGTCCGCAAATATTCCATAATGTCTATCTGAAAAGGGTCAGAGTTAGGTGTTTAAAACGAATCTTTACTCGACTTAAAAAGGAGTTTGCTGATATTTTGACGTCTTAAATCACAACAATACTCAGCTTAATGAATCTCATTCTAAGAATAATTGAATAATTAGGAATAAAAAAGTTAAAAAAGCATAAAAGCACCTGTGTTTTAGGTCCCGGTGTCATCGGAGATCCAAAGCTATTCATATCCCAGATATATATTTCAGACTCATTCCCACCAGATGCCACCAAGTTTGTCTGAAAGAGAAAAGAAAGAATTTGTTCCTGATCTGGGTTTAAATAGATTTTCTGTGTTATTACCCGGACTGAATGGACCGTACCTGAAATGGGTTGACATCTAGAGCCCTGACTGGTCCAGTGTGCCTATCGCTCTCAGCGATGATGACATCACTCTGACCAGACATGATCTTTGCAGGATCATAGAGGATGACGTTGCCGTTCTCGCCTCCTGCAATCAGGACACCAGATGGGTGACCCTGGTCGTCCATGCCAAACGGACCCCATACCAGTTTGTGGTATCTGTGAGGAGATGAAAAGGATCCACAGGACTTCATGTCCAGAGACGGCTCGGACAAGTCCAACTCAAAAAACTCCAGGGAGGCATTGGTGCTGAAGGAGGCATCCAGCTGTTGGGCTGATGTTCCTGCAGGAAGAGAAAACAGGAGTCTATTTTACAGAACGGGTTTAGGATGAACTTAATAAGTTTCTCTGGCAAATTGATCAACAAAACTTTATTTGAAGTTTTAAATTTCCAAACACTAGACACCTTTTGTCTCCATGATGATGCAAACATCTGTTACAGTTTTTATTTTTTAAATATGAAACACGGCAATATCTTTCCGTTAGTAGCATATAAATCAAATTCAGTTATTTTCTCAGACACTGTGACACAATCAACAATCCACAGTTTAATTCCACCTGTATTGCTCCTTGAATAGCTGGCACTGAACAACAACAAAACCTGTCATAACCATTAGCAGACTCCTGCCGCAGGTCTGTACCTGTCGCCAGGTAGATAGGGTGGTGCTGAGCAGGGCTCCAGCTCTGGATGGCTGTGCGACTGATCTCTTTAAGTTTCATCCTGGAAAAAATATATATATAATTATAGTAAATACCACAGACAAAAAATACATAAATAAAGAAAATAACTAATTTTCACAGAAAGCACCCGATAACTTGTCAGATACCATATCAGCTTTTTGGGTTGCAGCAGCTGTTGGGAGTTTCATTTGAAGTGAGCTCCTCTAAATGTGAACGTTTTTCTTAGAGTGAGCAGAAAGTAAAAGGTGGATTTATTTAGCATAAAAACAACCACTTTCAAATAAGTCCGCTAAATTTAACATATGTGCTTCCTTTCTCATTTTCTTTAACTGGATCTTTTCAATTCACAAGTATTTTATTTTTAGTGTTATGTGGAACTAGCTGCCAATCAATCGTGTCCACTTTGCTGAAAGTAACACATTTCAACACACTGATAAATTCTCACTACACGCTTTTGGTGGAGCTGTTTCGGGGCACTCTGGAGGCTGGTGTTAAAAATAACCGATCTATTGTGAACCATAGCTTATAATACCTTTATAAAGGCATGGATATTTATCCTTTTGGATGATGAATATTTGCATAAATCATCTGAATTTCAAAAGGTTTGTAAATAAAAAGGAGCCAACCCAGGCTTTTAAAGTTCAACTTGGCTACAGATATTTTCTTATTTTATCCAACCAATGTTTTATAAACAGATAAAATAAAGAAAGCCTGCTATAAAGGTCAACCTTATCCACAAAAAGTGAACATTAACACAATGAAGACAGGTTTCCAAACAAGAATCCTAACCAGTATTTTATTTTTGGAGTACATTTTCAGAAAAGTATATATTTTTAACTCCCTTTTCAAGCTGTAATTCTCTAGGCGCCTAATGATGACATGAGAGTTGTTGCAGTGACCAATTCAGATGCGAAAGGCTCTCATTATAACAAGCTAACAGGTGATAAATCAATTCTAATCAACTTAGATTTTCTAAAACGTGTCTCGGTGGTAAATGAAACACCAGGGCATTGTTGTCACCCCGCTGTTTTCTATATGAGCGTAGAGCCCAGTGCTTATTTTCCAACCCTGCTAGCTAAACGGTCTGTGCAGTGAAATCCACAACGAAGAAAGATCTAGTTACTTCTCTAAATCCGCTTACCTTATTTTCTTTTGGTGTTTTTCACATAAACGCAAACATTAACCAGGAGCCGAATATACTCTCCGCCCGAGTAAGTTCCCGTTTTTGGTTTAGCTGAAAGATTTACGGGTGCACAGACGAATGAACGGGCTACCGGGTCCCAGCTGCGGACAGACTTCCACGTCTCCACTGGTCTCCATCAACGTGGCACTTAGCAACAGCCTCCTCCCACGAAGAAGAACATCAGCTTCCGGGGAACATGCTCTTGGGTGTTGTGTCGAAAAAAAAAAGCTCCCATGTGTAGTGCAGGCAACAAAAGGCCGTTCCTCGCACCTTGTACTTCCACGAAAAACATAAATAAAACAACTTTAGTAACGGATGTTTTTGTCACACCGTTTTAATAGTCTCAAATCGTGTTGCTGCCTGCTGATACGGTTGGTCTAGATTTCTAGACTAGCGTTTTACACGAAGAAGACGCTTTGGTGACGTGGGTACTTTTTTGGGCACAACACTGTTAGCTTGCTAACTGTCGACCTGTAGTGGTAGCTATACGAATGACTAACGTAATTTTTCGTGTCAAATAAGACAGAAATATGACGAGTGTAGGGAAGAAAAGTCACCGTGGAAAGGGCTTCAATCTCTTGATGTATTAATTTTGCCGGGTGGTGTTGCCCGTAAAACGTGCCTGAATGCAGTTTGAATTGCAAATATTTAATTAGATTGAATCTCTTTTTACATTATCTACTTCTTACTTATTTGGGAGTGAAATTTCCCCATTGGGCTTTTCTTAAGAATGTTTATTAGTAATGCAGACACAACACACATGCTGCTTTACAATTTATTTAACTGAATATTAAAATAAAATGAAAAACAAATTGATCCAGCGTTGTCCCTTGTGTCATTGTATTATCACCCGATGTCTGTCGACCAACCCTATAAGAACACAGTTTTAATGTAAACAAACATTTCACACAAACAGGAAAACTGGATAACGCGACAAAGACCCTCATTTAAAAGCTGATGGTTAATCTCCCCCAGACACTTGCATGGGTCAGATGGGTAGTGATTGGTATAATCATTGGGATCATGATAATTTCGTTTATCCATACACTAAAATAACAAAATAATACAAAACGTACAGTTTCACCAGCTACGAAGGTAAGCCCCAGCTTCCATCTGCAAAGCAAGATTTGAAAACAATCAGAAGACAACTATGAGCAGAGTTAAATCACATTTCGTTTTCACACAAATGAACAAATCATTTTTGCTTAAACTATGAAGTTTTCATCGTTTTGATACTCGGTTTCAAATAAACGATTACCACGTGCTAGCTGTTCACCAGCCTACGGTTTTAAACTCATAGATTATAATAAACATTTAAAAATCATAATTCTTTGATCAATTCGAATCATTTTAAGTACACAAAACACGTATTTCTATGTTAAAGTTTCGATACCTGTTAATAAAACCACGCTTGGGAACCTTTACATGTTTTTCAGAGGCTCCCAAAAGGAGAGGCTCCTCTAGCTTTTCTTCTACTGCGGTGCGGTGTCTGCCTTTGCCTGCCACCTAGCGGTCATTGGCGCTTAAATCAAATTATCCGATTGGTCGAGAATGGGCATGCGTATTTCATGCAAAGTAATGTAGTCCACAAATTTCCACATCCAAGAAGAGGGTTAACGTTTTATGCGGTTTCCTGTACAGTCACGACGTGGTCAAACCTCTGAAAATACCAGAACGAACACAAAAATCACCAGCAAATTCAAATCTAACGTCAGCATAAGAAATGAACAGAAAGTGACTGAACTTTAAATAAAAGAGTAGACTAGTAATACTTTATAATTTTCTTTTAGAAAACTGTTTGCTTATCTGATGATGCAAACTAATCCTTACAACCACCGGGTTAATTACATCTGACATCTGATTAGATATGGCATTAAAGTTGCACCAGTCAGATGACTGATGAGGAATGTTCTGATGAGTCTTGTTCTTGTTTATGGCGACTTAAAATGTATTTATTAATTACGATAACAAGACCCTTCCCTACACTGCAAGAAAAGGTTTTTTTAAATAAATAAAAACAATCACTTTAGAGATGCAAAACATGGAGTAAAACGATACTTAATCAAGCTAAAAAAACATGAGGAAATAAAAGTTATGATTTTCAGTATAACAGTTTCAAACATGTTTAGAAACAAGTTTTCTATAATCTCATTATTTTTGTTCAAATATTTATGTAAATTATTGAATCTCAAAATATTTTTTATTGCCTCTCAGGGCTTCCACATTCAGTGCACTAACTTCTGGGACTTTTTTTATTCTACAAAATATATCTAGCCTAGAAGTAAAGTTACTGTGCAGATATGAGGAGGAAGACCAAAGGTTTGAAAAAACGGATTCAGGTGAGCTACAATTTAAAGAGCAAGTCACCCCCAAATCAACTTGTTTTTGCTGATAAACTATACAAACGAGTGCCTACGTGTGCTGTAAACACATGCAGTCAATAATTTGGCTCTTTAGAGCATCTTAATTAAAATTTAAATATTCTGCCTAAAACTGTCAGTGTTGTGCCGTCGTCAAGTAAACTCTGCACTGCATTCAAATTTAAATTGGCTAAGAAGTACAGTATGATGTCAGCTAGTACTTTATGATGTCGTTGTGAGCCTGTGTGTGTATTTGTTAGCGGTTCCGCCCTTTCAGTCTGCCAGGCAACCGCATTTTTCAAACAGGAAGTGGGAGTGGAGTAAGACTCCAGTAGGGGGTAACTTGCTGTTTTAATGTACATATTTTGTTTTATTTAATATATTTTTAAGTTTGTGAGACTTTAAATCTCAGTGGACATTTTTTTCTGGCTAAATGAAAATTAAATGAAAATCAAATATCCCTGTTCATACTTGGCTAATTACCAAGCAATAAAATGATGCAGCAGCTCAGTTTAGATGGTTTTAAAACATTCTTGAATTTCCATCCCTAAATGATTAAAATTTCAGTTAGATAGGAGAGCCAATAAAAAGTACATATTTTAACAAAATCATTTGAATTGGCTGCCACAATTCCCTTAAGCGGACCTTCATTGTGAAGATGTCATAATTGTGGCGCATTATCACCTAAAATCCCACCCAGTTGCTGCTTTATTTACCATAATTTCAAGGTTTTTTTTTTTAATTTAAAATGATGGAAAATGAATGTTAATATATTTTTGTTCCCTGAATGTTCTCACAAGACAAAATCAAGAGAAACGGGTAAATTCATGCTGATTTTAATGTACAGTAAGAACATAACTAAAGTAGCATAAAACAGCACCAGGAGAAAGTCCAGTCTGGTCATCTTTTCTGAGGAGTGCCGTCTGTGTTTGTGTGTCTTACACTTGTTTTAGTATAAAAGCAAATGTCACCTCTATTCACTTTCGTTAAAATAGTGTAGCCTAGCCGCAGTTAATAATTAAATAGCCGAGCTAAAAGCTTCACAACATTAGAGCACATCAATTACAAATAATTGTCAAAATAAATATCAAAAGATTCACGCTCTGTTCATCTACCAGCACAGATATTTTGATTACAAATAAATTACAAGGACTTGTGGAAAACGTCCTTATGACAAAGAATAGAAAAACACAGAGGATTCAAAAGAAGAAGGAAAAGCCTGAAACAAACGGATCTGACAGGGCCTTAAAGGAAAAGGAACGGCTGAACTTTATGTTCTGCAGTCGTTTTTTGTGTGAAACACAAAAGTAGAGAAACTGGTAAAAAACTCAGAGCAGATCTGAAAACAAAAGTTCAGAGTTTAAACTTCTGAGCACATCCAAGCAGAACTTCTCTGCCTTCATTTTCCCATTTTTGATGAAGAGCACAACTTGTCCCCCCCCCCCCCCCCCTGCAGAACTGAGAGTGGGGGTTTCCCAAGACCGAGTGCAAAGGGAACTACTGTCCGTCCCTGAACCTGGGGTGGTAGTGAGAACTAGCAGTTGATAGAAGCACAGTCTGCTTTAGCTTTCCCTGCAGAGCTGATAATACTCATGAGGCAGTGTCCAAACTCCTCCAGGATCATCCTCTCTGCCTCGGCTTGAGGCTGGCGGCTCTGTTCGGCCTTTTTGGCCTGTTCCAGCAAACACTCACACGTCGCTTCAAGCACCTCCTTTGTGACGAACGTGAACGGCAGCCTGTGGAGGGGAGGAACAAAAAGAAAACGATCTTAAATAAATGCTGACGTGAGGGTCATGGACACCACGTTCAAAAGTTGTGCCAAGATGCATTTGGACAAGAGGTGGACTGATAGATCGGTCGGCCGGCATTTATTCTTAGTAAAGTCTATTTAAAGAGCAAGTCACCCCCAAATCTACTTTTTTTCTGATAAACTATATAAATGCGTGTCTAATCGTGTTGCAGACATGTGTAGTCAATAGTTTTGCACTTTAGTGCATTTTAGTTAAAACTTTAATTTTCTGCCTAAAACTGTCAGTGCTGTGCCGTTGTCAGGTAAAAACTCTGCACTGCATTTGAATTTAAATCTGCCATCGCTATTGGCCAAGAGGTACCCTATAATGTTAGCTGGTACCATATGATGTCACAATATCGTTGTAAGACGGTGTGTGTGTGTGTGTGTGTGTGTGTGTGTGTGTGTGTGTGTATTCGTTAGTGGCTCCGCCCTCTCGGTCTGCTAGGCAACACCATTTGTTGCACTTTTCAAACAGGAAGTGGGAGAGGAGTAATACTCTGGTAGGGGGTGACTTGCTCTTTAAAGTTAGGCACATCCTCGGGCAGCCTGGTGCTGTTGCAGAATGTCATCTAAATGTATTTTTACGTTCACCAATAACACCTGCATAATAAACACTCTAAATTCCCTTTATTTAGGTGTCTGACTTTTACACTGAGCAGTACACAGAGTTAAGATCATCAGTTAGTGAATTCACAGTCCAGAAACTGATTCAGCTTCAGAAATTTTGTGCACTAGTAATAGCGACATTTTAGCATAAAAATAAAATGGAAAACGTCAAGATTATTTGCCCGTAAAAATCGGCAGTACACATCGACAACCGGCTTACCGTGTCTCTCTCTCTCTCTCTCTCTCTCTCTCATATATATATATATATATATATCAACATTGGCAATAGCAAAACCAAGATTGGTCAACCTCTGATTTGGACCGCTAGAAAGATGACGGTTATGTTTATTTACGACTAACGAGGCATTCATTCCTACTAAAGACCACTGCAAATGCATTGATAAACAAGTGTGCCACACAGATGTTATCAACGTATTTAAACTACTCAAAAGTCCAAACACATCTGCTGCTGCAACCTAGTAAAGCCACAATAATAAACAACAGAATAAAGCCGCCTGTAAGAGAATGGGCTTTGTGTCAGAAATGCACCCTCATGAGCAGGAGAAGCCACTGGGAGGCGCTGTTCATCCACTTAGAAGGAAAAAATATTCAATCTGTATTCATGAAAGTTTAATGTAAGACAGATGGTGGTGGCATTAATTCATTACAGTCTCGTTAACTTTTATCCGACAGGCCATAATAATGTTACATTTTACAAATTATGCAATAAAATAATTTATTCTTTATCTGCACAATTAAATGTGTTTAATGTGAAGTACTAGTACTTCATCTACATTTAGCAGGTTTAAAGGATTTACAGAGGCTTTTGTAGTTTGTGCTGTGGTGCTAAACCAAAGAAACCTTACGGCACAAACGAGACACCTTTAGACTCCTCCAGTCTTTGAAAACCTCTCCACCTTTATCTCCATGATGGTTTATAAACTGCTCGGCTGGAGCTGACTAAAGCCTGGAGGTGAAGACTAGCTGTATGGATGAAAACAGCTGATATTTCAGTTGAAACACAAAAAAACTAAACTCATTTAAAATTTTTTCATATGAACTCAAATACTGATGCAGACTATGATGACTACAACAGCAGCTCCATCCGACAGCAAGCGTGTGCTGCTGTAGAAATGGAATTCGGCCCTCATTAACACATCTAGCCTTTACTGGACTCTATTAATAATGTCTCTCTGAAAGATTCATCCATCCATTCATTCGTCCAACCATCTTCAGCCGCGTATCCGGAGTCGGGTTGTGAAGCAGCCTAAGCCGGGAGGCCCGGACTTTCCTCTCCCTAGCCACTTGGACCAGCTCTTCCAGGCGAATCCCAAGGCGTTCCCTGACCAGCCGATAGACATTGTCCCTCCAGCGTGTCCTGGGTCTTCCTTTGGGTCTCCTCCTGGTTGGATGTGCCCGCAAAACCTCACCAGGGAGGCATCCTAACCAGATGCCTGATCCACCTCAATTGGCTCCTCTTGTTATGGAGGACCAGCGGGTCTACTCCGAGCCCCTCCCAGATGACCGAGCTTCTCACCCCATCTCTAAGGGAGAGCCCAGACACTCAGTTAAGAAAACCAATTTCCGCTGCTTGTAGCCGCAATCTCGTTATTTTGATCACTACCCAAAGTTCATGACCATAGGTGAGGGTAGGAACGTAGATTGACCGGTAAATCGAGAGCTTCACCTTCTGGTTCAGCCCTCTCCTCACCACAAAAGACCGGTTAGGGATGCTGTCAAGCTAAAGAAAGAGTCCGATATATCAAGTCTTTTTGGCCTGTGGGAAACCAGAGGCACCTGATGGGTACCGCAAGTCCAAGCAGAATGCAGCTCGGGTGTGTGAGGAGTTCAATGAGACCATGGACCAAGACTTCCACACAGCTCTGAGGAGATTCTGGTCCACTATCGGGAAAGCACTGAGCTACCAACATTTTTTATAGTGGGGACGGTGTGCTGCTGACCTCTACTCGGGACATTGTGGATCAATAGGCGGAGTACTTCGAAGACCTCCTTCCAGTGAGGAAGCAGAGTCCGGGGATTTTAGGCTGGACTCTCCAATCTCTGGGGTCGAGGTCATTGAGGTGGTCAAAAAGGGGGTGGATGAAAATCCACCTGGAGTTCCTTAAGGCTCTAGATGTTGTAAGGCTGTGTTGGCTGACTGCAATATCGCATGAACATCAGGGGCAGATCCAGACCGGGGGTGGTGGTCCCCCTATTTAAAAAGGGGGACCGCAGGGTGTGTTCCAACTTAGGGCTGGACGATATAGAAAAAAAGTGAATTGATAAAAATAAATCATATTGAGCTATATCAATAACTATTGAAAACCATTTGAAAAATGCCATATATATTTAGTGCAGCCCTGGCCATCTTAGGCCATTACTTTATGATAAAACAAGTTGGTTACATTACCAGACTTGTTTTTTATGGATTCTCTGTTGCAAACCACTGTTGGTTGTTTTTTGTCAGACTTAACATACCGTGTTTATTTATAAAGCACATTTAAAAACAGCATGACAGCTGACCAAAGTGTCAGTATTAAAAAATAAACAAAAGACAAGATTAAAAAATCAGATAAAAGAGATCAAATAAAAAAATTAGGGCTGGGACTCGATTAAAACATTTAATCTAATTAATTAGAGGCTTTGTAATTAATTAATCTAAATTAATCGCATTTTAATCGTTCAGAAAAATGTGTCCTCAAAGCAAAACTTTTAATTAAAATTATGATACAGAGAATCAAACATTAGACATGGTTATTACTGTAAACTAAAGCTTTTAATTTAAAAAATGCATTTTAATTATTCAAATGTCACTGTGTGATATGAAACAAGACCCAAATCAACTAAAATCAGAGTAGTGAGGACACGGAGCATTTTGCCAGCTGCAGCCAGGTGCCTCTCGTTAAGACTACGTTCATAAACTACTGTTAGGGGAAATACTTATTCTGTCTGGTGCTTTCAGCGCTGCACAGGTGTTACGTAAATGTTAAAAATATAGCTTACCGCAACTTTTGTAAAGTTTCCGGTGCCACCGGGCAGCCGCAGCAAAGACTATCTCTGAAAAATGTCCGTGACACGGACTCCATTGTTGTCTGGACGTTTATTTTTTCTAAGTTAAGAAAAGAGGCGGACGTGTTTCCTAAATCCTGCATCAGTCCAAGCAAGGCAACTTCTGTCTGTTTTTATCCCGTTTTAGTAGCCATCAGCGCTGTGCATTCTTGTGTGCGTCAGTGATATTCAGTCTACGAGGAAATCGTGCAATGACAAAGGCTCCGCAGGTCTAGCAAGCTGTGATTAAATGCGTTAATTTTTTTAACGCATCTTTTTTTTTATTATTAATTAATCAATTAACGCGTTAAAGTCACGGCCCTAAAAAAATACATTTAAAAGAACATACTAAAGCAAAACAAGGCCACGACTAAAAGTATAATAAAAACACACTAAAAGGTTAGCCCATTCTGGCAGGGAAATACCACAGAGGAAAAACTAGATGCCCTATCATAGCTCAGAAGCTAAATGATGAAAATAGGCCTTCAGCGCCGACATAGTGAAGGGGCCTGTCGTACATTGAGGTAGTGCATTCCAGAGTTTAGGCGCAGCGAACACAAAGGCCCGCTCCCCGCGGGATTTGTATCTCATCTTTGGGATGCACAGGAGCAGGTGGTCTGCCGATCTCAGAGTTCTGGAAGGGGTGTAAGGTTTGATCAGTTCTGATAGATATGCGAGAGCTGGACCATTCAGAGCTTTAAAAACTAAAGTTAAAACCTTAAACTGGATGCGATATTTAACAGGCAGCCAGTGCAAATGGGCAAGGATGGGTGTAGCGCGACAGCATCTGGCGGAGTTTGTCAGAAATGTAGCTGCTGCGTTTTGTACTCTTTGAAGACGCTCAGTTGAGGATGACTTGTAAGAATGAAAACATCGCCACACTGGTGAAGTACTGTAACCTTTTATGGGACTATTTCTTCCCTCTCCTTGCTGCAACCTCTCGGTGAAGTCACACTGCTGTCTGTTTCGGTTTGAGGGGAGGGCTTGGTGACGGAGCATGCTTGGGTCTGTGTGTTTGATTTGTTGGGTATAAGTAATGACTCTACCCAATAGGCTATAATAGAAAAACGACACTTTTATTGATCCATTTTCTTTCTATTCAACCACATGTCAATTGATCGATATATAACGTTATCAAGTGTTTGTCCAGCCCTATTCCAACTACACTGCTGAGCATCCCTGGTAAAGTCTATTCTGGAGAGGAGGGTCCGGCGGATTGTCCAACTTCAGATTCAGGGGGAGCAATGTGGTTTTCGTCCTAGCCGTGGAACGCTGGACCAGTTCCATACCCTTATTCCATCCTGGAGGGTGCGTGGGAGTTCGCCCAACCAATCTATATGAGTTTTGTGGATTTGGAGAAGGCGTTCGATCGCGTCCCCTTTTGGGGTCCCGGATCCTTTGATAAGGTTTGCTAGGTCCCTGTATGACCAGTGCCAGAGCTTGGTCCACATCTTTCTTGAAATTAGTGGCTGGAATTTGTGATTTAGTCAGTTTATATGGAAGATTATATGATTCACTGAAATACAAAAGCTTCAACGCAACAGAAGTAATAACAGAAATACCAAGAAGTCAGAAGTTGTGCTCGACATGTCCTGGCAATAAAATATTCCCCCTGCGTCGATACGTGTGTATTTTTGTTTTCAGTAGTCATGGCGTCTGTTATGTGGTGTTTACTCTCGTTATCGAGTGTTATTTATTCAGGGTGACGGTCGATCACAACAACAACCAACATTAGCGGTAAGACGCACCCCTAGAATAGAAAAATGCTGAAAGAACAACAAAGCAAGCATGCTCATTACAAACTGGTGCCTGATTTGCAGCCGCAGCTGCTCAGACTTCGTGTTTTAGCACGATTGATGATCTTTTTCTTCCATTTAGCCTTTACTTCAATACCAGGTAGGCCGATGAACTTTATTTTCCTTAGGATGTTATTCAGTTGTGTGGAAGTGTTTGCAAGTACCTCCCGCCTCCACTGGAGACAACGGGCATGGTCCGCATGAGCAGGTCAGAGATCTGCGATGACAGTTTGGTTTTGGCTGCAGTCTGCTGCTGAACCCTCACTTCAGCGGCATCGGCCAAATGCATCAACGTCTTCCTCTCCGGGCTCTCCTCAAAGTTTTTACAGCCGATGCATTTACAAATGGACGAGCACATGATCTTTGCCTTCACATTAGAGAACAAATGTCAGTACCACACACACGCACACACACACACACACACACACACACAGCCAGTCTAAAAGCAGAGACGCCACCTCGTAGCACTCGCAGTAGTTCTTCAGGCAGCCCGATCGCTTGCAGTTGCAGCCTTTGCTGTGCCGGCGGTCCGACTCGCCCTCTTTGCCTTTTCCAATCTTAGGTTTGAAGGCCTCTGGATTTCTGTCCAAACACGTCTGTGAAGAGACATTTTCACCTCAACACAAAGACCCAAAGATGACAAGAACAAACGTGTAGTTGAACCTCCAGCCCACCTTGATGGCTTTGAGCCGCTCCGTCTCATGTTCCAGGTTATTGAAGCAGTTATTGCAGTTGCAGTTATTGCAGAACTCTCCATTAGCAAAGCAGTCACAGTACCTGGAGGAAGAAAAACAATTTCATTAGTTATCAGCTTTGCCTTTTAGGTTTTCCCTGCAAACAAAAAGACAAAGAAATCAGGATTATATGTAAAAGGTTTTTTTCTTCTGAAAGGTAATTTGAATAAATTGTACTGGAGGCCATGTCCTGAACCACTACCGTCACATTTGTAGTTTATTATATGGATTTATACAAGATGAATGGTCAGGTGTTTAAATTATTAGTTTTCTTTTATGCGTCTTAACTTAAAAGAAAATACTGAACTGGAACAAAATTCAGACAGATCGGCAGTAAAGGCATCTCTCACCTTCCTTGTTTTCTGTTATTGGGTCAGAAAACGACACAGAGCTACCTTCAGTCGCTGGTGTCAACATAACTCATTACATTTAAAACAATATTATTAAAACAATAATTCCTATAACAAGCAATGACAGCAGCTGTAAACAGCCTTTATAACTGAAACAAGTGATATTAAAGCGTCTCACTGCAGGAATAATGAGACGAACCCTGAGATATGTGACACGCAACAGAAAATCTCATGTTGATTTGAATAATTTTATGCTATTTATCATCGGATATTTAAAGAGCAAGTCACCCCCAAATCAACTTTTTTTGCTGATAAACTATATAAATGAGTGTCTAACTGTGCTGTAGACACATGTAAGTCAATAACTTGGCAGTGCACTTTAATGAATCTTGGTTAAAATTTAAATATTCTGCTTTAAACTGTCAGTGGTGTGCCGTCGTCAGGTAAAAACTCTGCACTGCATTTGAATTTAAATCTGCCATCCCTATTGGCTAAGAGGTACACTATGATGTTAGCTGGTGCATTATGATGTCACAATGTCATTGTGAGCCTGTGTGTGTATTTGTTAGCGGCTCAGCTCTCTCGGTCTGTCAGGCAACAGCATTTGTTGAATTTTTTAAACTTGAAGTGGGAGTAGACTAAGACTCCGGTAGGGGGTGACTTGCTCTTTAATCTCGACATTCAGGACAATAAAAAAAACTAGATCAGGACATTCCTAATTATTAGTAAATTGCTTTTTATTCCTAATTTGTACTGAAATAGCACAATAATGCTAAAGCCTGAGTGTGAATATTCCTTTTCCAAAATTCTCCAGATGTTCCTGTAAGATAAAATCTTTAACAGCACCTCACAAACTCCAAACAAATTTTAAAGAGCAAGTCACCCCCTACCAGAGTATTACTCCACTTCCACTTCCTGTTTGAAAAATGCAATAAATGCTGTTGCCTAGCAGACCGAGAGGGTGGAGCCACTAACAAATACACACACACGCACACACAGTCTCACAACGACATTGTGACATCATATGGTACCAGCTAACGTCCTAGGGTACCTTTCATCCAATAGCGATGGCAGATTAAAATTCAAATAATAAAGTATTTTTGAATTGAATTGAAACCCAGTGCAGAGTTTTTACTATATAAATGAATGTCTAATCGTGCTGTAGACATGTGTAGTCAATATTTTGGCACTTTAGTGCATCTTAGTACAAAATAAAATAGTACAAAATAATCTGCGTAAACCATCGCTGTTGTGCCATTGTCAGGTAAAAAATCTGCACTGCATTTGAATTTTAATCTGCCATCGCTATTGGCTAAGAGGTACCCTGGAATGTTAGCTGGTACCATATGATGTCACAATGTTGTTGTGAGCCTGTGTGTGTGTGTGTGTGTGTGTGTGTGTGTGTGTGTGTGTGTGTGTGTGTGTGTGTGTGTATTTGTTAGCGGCTCCACCCTCTCGGTCTGCTAGGCAACAGCATTTGTTGCATTTTTCAAACAGGAAGTGGGAGCGGAGTAAGACTGTGGTAGTGGGTGACTTGCTCTTTAAAGACCACATTAACATGAAAACAATGATGACTGAACTTACAGTTTGAGACACTGTGACTTGGTGCAGTTGCAAGGTTTTCTTGGTCTTGAGGTCGTTTCTGCTGCAGACACACTAGAAAAATAATAAATCGTATTACATAAGTCATTAAATAAAATAAAAAACCGGCCAGTTCCGGGTTTGGAAAGAAAACAGGAACACATGCAGGTAATATTACACATCTACGAGAGTTTCTTATGAGCACGACGGGCATCAAATCATTTCACGGCCTCTAGTGTCTCCAGAGGAAATGTACCGGCACAAACACAGATAACCAGTCAAATCGGGCTCGACAGTCATCTTTACTTGTGCTCGGTTTGAACTCTTACGCACGGATCACACTGTGCAGTTTTTGGCTACCTTTGCCAACTCCCTGGTCCTGAGCAGAATCGTGACAAAAACGGTCGTCGTGAGGGTGATTTGCATCTATGTGCACCACGCTGTGAACGTACAGTGTGACCGGCTCTGCGACAGCTTTTTGAGCCGTCTCACGACCAAATCAGCCTCAAAAAGCCTTCAAGCATGCTTGAAAACCTACCATTCCTGTCTGCAATCGACCAATGAAAACACACCTTTGGGACGGCGCAGCAGCGAGACTCCGCCTCTCTGAGCTTCGGTTTCAATTCATGTTTAAAATGTGGATTATAAACAACACCCTAGTTTTTATTTTTGTTATTAGCCCAAGTTAAACCGGAGTTATACTAAAATAATTTAACAACCTTTTTAGACCATCAGATAAATTGTGAAAACTGATTCTGTGATCTGTGAGAGCCGAGAGGAGATGAGCTCACGAACACAAAAACATGAGATCCCTTTGCTGTTGGTGGAAACTTCACATATTCAAGCGATAAGGATGGTTCAGGAGCGTTTTGCTGCAGCAGGACAGAGGAAGCTCTGTGACAGCAGGTGTGACATGGAGCGGATCTGCGGAGCAGTAAGACAGAATTCACGGCAAAAGTTACATCGCAGAGATCTGTGACAGATTGTTACTTCTCTGTAGTTTAGTGGGTTCTTGTGTATAAAGGAGGAGAAGGATGAATGACCAGCTGACAGCTCCGCTGTTTAGCTGGAAGACGGGAAAAGGAGACCTGCAGCCGGAGTCTGATGCCAAAGCGAGGGTTTTAAAAACGAAGCTTCCTGTTTGAGGAAGATGAGCTGGGTACCATTTTCAGATTTGTTTTGGTTAGCGGTCTGCGTAGTGACGTATGCTTTGGTTGGGAGGTGCACTCGTGACGCAGCGTGTCCCGCTGGAGCGACACGTCGTGCAGTCTGCCTCACTGAAATCTTACGTCGTACAATGCGACACCTCTCTGGAGTTCTCACAGTGTGACAAGAACAATCCTGTGCGACGGCCAAAAATCGCACAGTGTGATCCGGGCTTAAGACGCGTTTTCCTCGCCCTTTAAGTTGGCAAGAAAAAAGTTTTCCTAACTTCTTGAACAACATTCCAAAACTTTTGAGTTAATGACCATTTTTATTGTTCTTGATGTTCAAACATACGTTGAGGTTCACTTTCTACACTATAATAAATGTGGACCAAAATCTAACTGAACTTTTCTGCTTCACTTCCTTTAATTGTAATAAAACTACAAAGACCACTGGGTTAAATCCAGACCCAAACCATGACACATCCTCCATGTTCTACAGATGTTCCACTTCTCGTCTTCTCCAAATATAGTCAAGACGAACTGAAAGAACATTTCTGGTTTGGAATAATCTCTCTAAGACTTGTTTCCACTTCATGAAAACAGGAATATATTTAGTTTTTTGTGATGAGCTGCTAAGAAAAAGTCTAAAAATCCGATTTTAAGTGTTTTTTACTTAGCCGTCCGTGTGAACACAACATCGACTCATTCCAGGAATTGTTTCTAATTGAGTGCTCCACTGATCATAAACATGGTTTGAACAAACTTCCCCCAGAAAACTAGAGAAAGCTGAACTGTACATGAGTGAAAGTGAAAATAGATTTTTAGGAAACTGTTGAGATCTTTAGATTAGAGATAACAACCGTCTCCTTATGAGTAAAATGTGGCGCTGCGGTTCCTGGCTTTCAGGCGACCCTTTAACGCTCTCCGTAATCCTCCTTGATTTTGACCTTTGGTTTTTCTCCATTACCTTTTTTCTAGTCTCCAGAGACGACTTGAACTCCTTCTTACCCGTTAAGGGGCAGTTTGGCCTGGGTCTGAATGGCACCGGATGCGGGAAAACTCGAGCTGCTGGCGAGAGTCGCGAACGGCTGCTGGAGCTACGAGAAAATAACAGAAACAGTTTAGGCCACTCCTACAAGGAGAACGCCATCTAGAACCAAAGTAAAGCGAGAACCCACTAACCTGTGTGACGTACTGTGCTGGAACAACGGTGTACCCCACACTGCTGCCTCCGGGGGCCGGCGCCAGGACGGTGCCCGGGGGCAGGCTGGTGAAGCCGGGCTGGATCTGGGGCAGTGGCGTTGCAGGCATGATGAGGCGCTGTTGGGTCTGAGCGGTGGTGACTACTTGTGCTGCTGATGGCAAAGGCTTCGGCACTACCTACAGGTGACACAATGCATGACCACAGTGTAGGGCTGCCTGAAAGCAGGTGGACAGTAACCATGGTTACCTGTTTTATGGCCTGAGCCGAGACAACTGGGACCGACATCCTGACTGCTCCAGTACCAACCATCACAGGTTTACCTGTGGGAAGTTGTCATGATCAGCGGTGTCCGACTGAGTCAGGAGAACAAGGATGCTTGGAGCTCACCTGTCTGAACCGAGCTGGTGTTGGGACCGCTGAGCTGTCCCGTGCTGCTCGCCGTCGTGGCCGTGACGAGGCGAACATAGTGAAACCGGTTTCCCGGCACCTGAATCTGTTGCACATTCGGCTGGGTGGACAGAGGGATGATGGTCTTGTACTGGGAGCCTCCAACTCCTCCCACTGGCACAGATTTAATATTCTAGAGGTAAAAAATATATTTTCAGATGTGGTTAATGAGATATGCAGACAGGGGCAAAAACATTAGCTTTTGTCTTTTGAGTAGAGACGATTAAAAAAAAAATAACACTGCAGATGAGGACACCGTGCACATATGCATCAGGTACAGCTTCCATCTCACCTGTGCCGTGGTCTGGCTGGTGGCCACCTTGATAGGAGATCCAGGTGTGGACTGCTGGACTGCAAGGATTTGTTGGCCAAGTGCTACACCGACGGGCAGAGCTACAGACTTCTGAGAGGCACTGGAGGGCGGTGAGGCCACAGAAACCACGGTCACCTTACAGAAATAAACCAGGAGAAAGACCTAAGAGCTGAGCTGGACTTAAAAACAAACCCGTCCAGAGAGGAACCAGATGAAACACACCACTCAAAGTGAGTCTCCACTGCAGACAACAATAACAATAACTGCATGATCTTAATGAGAAGAAATGCCAGTGGTGTGCTCGCTTTTACATTAAAGTGTAGAGCAACATATGTAAAATCAGTTATCTGCCTCAACAGCAGGATCAATCAGAGATGGACCGATCTGGGCTTTTCTATTACCGATACCAATCCTCACAAAATTAACGAGCTTTCGAGGAATATTGGCTCAATCCCGGAGCTCAGGGATGGAATGCATCGTGCTGTGAAAGCACAAACTCATTTAATTGACGAGATGAGTCGTAAGCTTGGAACTTTGGCTGAGATTCAGGCTCTGGCACAGAAGGTGGATTCCATCAAGGAGAGTGGACGGATCAGCACGGATTGGGATAGATTAATTACGCCATTATTGGACCTGGAGGGGTTGAAGACCAACAGGACTCTAAGGCAGAGAGGAAATTATCTCTGTCTGTCCCCAAAACAATTCTTATCTGAATCTGGCGCCCTTGGAGCCTGTGAGGCTGAAGTGATCCCCCCCAGAAGAAATGTGGAATGCGGCCGTCGCTATGGAAACTCTCCCTATCCCAGCCTGGGCGGGACTGTGATCGGTGAAGGCAGTGGAACCATATCCAGGAGTCATTGTGCTCTCCAACCCATTATCTCCCTCCCCTGTCCAAAACGGAGGTGATGAGCGCTGCTCCATGCGGCTGCATGCACTGAAGTGAGGAGAGTCCCAACCTACCTCCCCACCTAGTGGATACTTATGTTGTGTAATGTCTGAAGTCTGTGTGCATATCTGTCTAAGGTGTTTTTTTGCATAGCAAAGCTGCCCTCTCTGTTGAGGGGTAACTCCGAAGTGCCTATTTTCCCTCCCCCTGACTCTATCCTCATATAAACCCCCTTGATCTATAACGGTAGCGCGACTCGGGATGCGAATGTCCACAGTCACCAATTCTTGCCATGTGTCTATGTATGTATGTCTGATCTCAGAATTGTGTGTACTGAAACTCTAATTTCCCTCTGGGACTAATAAAGTATCTTTGAATTTGAATTGAGCTGCAGAGATCCGGTTACCTCTCATCTAGACTTTTGTCAGCAGCTTCCACCTTTTTCATAAAAACTACTGAGGCCACGATCAGAGACGACTCCATGCTTTAGAGAATGTGTGATTTCTTTAAACATTTATAACATTTTTTTTGAAGGCATTGTAACTGTTTTGTTGTTTAAATTTTGATGATGAGGATGTAAACCTGAGGGGGTAGGGCTAAATAAGTATACACTTCTCCCTACTCCTTTTCAAACAATTGCGTGGAATGATTTTATGAAATGTTGGTGAATGTATATGTTTGAAATAAAGTGAACTGAACTGAACTGAAATAACATGTTTACAAATTAAGTGAAGCTACTCATGCTAGGAAAGTAGCGCCCACAACGGTGGCAGTAGGACCGGGCGATATGGCCTCAAATCTATATTGCAATCTAATCGGAAGCATGTGTGGTAACGATATATTGCGATATAGTTTTTCTTCTATTTATGTCAAAATGACATGCTTTTAAATATTCTCATGTGGCAAACATATGCCACGTGAGGCATATAGGCCTCCTCCTCTGCCCAATCCATGCTTGCAGTCACTGCCATTCTATTGCCCCTATGTCAGCAGGGTGCTCATCTTAAGTGATGTCATGTGTTATCGCGATATCGCGATATGGCCAAAAAATATCATTACCCAATTTTGTATCGTTTCTACCTTATATTGTTTATATTGCCCACCACTAGGTGGCAGCCCAGTGAGATACTGGTTTTAGCGCTCTACTGGTTAACAACAACATCATTAACATAGAGTACCTTGCTGGGAGTCTTGAGAGGTGAGATAGCGATCTTTTTGCCAGAGATGCTTTGCATGTTAGTGTTGTGTGGCTCAGACAAAGTGATGGTTTTGGGCGTCATCACAGGGGAGCTCTGGGTCAGGACGCGTCCTGTTAATAAAGACGTAGCAGCAGATTAGGATAAGTTTTAACTTCATCATGACAGTAAATAATTCAGTAGCAAACAAACATAGCTAAAGATAAATGTACCCTGGATGACAGGAGAGACAGGCATCTGAGGACTTAGACCTTTGCTGTTGACAGTTTTTGTGATGATAAATTTGATGGGAGCAGCTGATGATGCTGGCGTTTTCTTGGGAATCTGAGAAGGTAAAAAAAAGAATTAAATAAAAATCCCAAAACATTTATAATATTTGCATGTAAATAAGTGAAATTGAGAGTTAATCTCCCAACACAGTAGCTGAAAAATACTCATCAATCTGCGTCTTGTGAGTAGAAAGGTGGAGTTGGAAATTTGACAGCATAAAGATGATCTGAAAGTCCCAGATTATTATTATTTCTTTTTTCCTTTATTTTCTCTATTTTTCCATTTCTTTCTTTGTTGCTTTGATTATCTGGTTATTTTCTTATACATACACCTGTGAGCTGAACATTCAGCAGCATAACTCATGTCTAAAACAAGAGTTCTGTATTTGTGGAAGATTCTCGATCAGAACTGCATTAGAAGTTAAAAAATAAAACGTCACATGTACAGGTGCTGGCCAGTAAATTAGAATATCATCAAAAGGTTGAAAATATTTCAGTAATTCCATTCAAAACGTGAAACTTGTACATTATATTCATGCAATGCACACAGACCAATGTATTTCCGATGTTTATTACGTTTAATTTTGATATTTATAGGTGACAACCAATGAAAACATCAAATCTGGTATCTCAGAAAATTAGAATATTCTAAAGGCCAATGAAAAAATGTTTGTTTCTCTAATGTTGGCCAACTGAAAAGAATGAACATGAAAAGAATGTGCATGTATAGCACTCAATACTTAGTCGGGGCTCCTTTTGCCTCAATAACTGCAGTAATGCGGCGTGGCATGGACTCGATCAGTCTGTGGCACTGCTCAGGTGTTATGAGAGCCCAGGTTGCTCTGATAGTCGTCTTCAGCTCCTCTGCATTGTTGGGTCTAGCGTATTGCATCCTCCGCTTCACAATACCCCATAGATTTTCTATGGGGTTAAGGTCAGGCGAGTTTGCTGGCCAATCAAGGACAGGGATACCATGGTCCTTGAACCAGGTGCTGGTGGTTTTGGCACTGTGTGCAGGTGCCAAGTCCTGTTGAAAGGTGAAGTCTGCATCCCCATAAAGTTGGTCAGCAGCAGGAAGCATGAAGTGCTCTAAAACTTCCTGGTAGACGGCTGCATTGACCCTGGACCTCAGGAAACAGAGTGGGCCAACACCGGCAGATGACATGGCACCCCACACCATCACTGACGGTGGAAACTTTACACTGGACCTCATGCAACGTGGATTCTGTGCTTCTCCGCTCTTCCTCCAGACTCTGGGTCCTTGATTTCCAAAGGAAATGCAGAACTTGCTTTCATCAGAAAACATAACTTTGGACCACTCAGCATCAGTCCAGTCCTTTTTGTCCTTGGCCCAGGCGAGACGCTTCTTGCGCTGTTTCTTGTTCAAGAGTGGCTTGACACACGGAATGCGACACCTGAATCCCATGTCTTTCATGAGTCTCCTCGTGGTGGTTCTTGAAGCGCTGACTCCAGCTGCAGTCCACTCTTTGTGGATCTCCCCCACATTTTTGAATGGGTTTGTCGTCACAATTCTCTGCAGGGTGCGGTTATCCCTAGAGCTTGTACACTTTTTTCTACCACATTTTTTCCGTCCCTTCGCCTGTCTGTTAATGTGCTTGGACACAGAGCTCTGCGAACAGCCAGCTTCTTTAGCAATCACCTTTTGTGTCTTGCCCTCCTTGTGCAAGGTGTCAATGATTGTCTTTTGGACAGCTGTTAAGTCAGAAGTCTTCCCCATGATTGTGGTGCCTTCAAAACAAGACTGAGGGACCTTTTAAAGGCCTTTGCAGGTGTTTTGAGTAAATCAGCTGATTAGAGTGGCAGCAGGTGTCTTCTATATTCAGCCTTTTCAGAATATTCTAATTTTTTGAGATACCAAATTTGGAGTTTTCATTAGTTGTCACTTATGAATATCAAATTTAAATGTAATGAACATTGGAAATACATTGGTCTGTGTGCATTGCATGAATATAATGTACAAGTTTCACGTTTTGAATGGAATTACTGAAATATTTTCAACCTTTTGATGATATTCTAATTTACTGGCCAGCACCTGTAGATGAAGTTATTCAGGTTTTGAACGGCTGAACAGATGTCTACCGCAGCTCGGGTCTACTGATTCTGATTCTAGTTCATTTAGATTCATCACAAAGATTTATCATTAAAATATATTTTCTTAATTCCAGTCAACTTTGAAAAACATGATTATGAAAACTGAGACTTTAACGTGGCAGACCTGTTTTTGCTGGTGTGAATCAACAGCTCATCACATGGCTACAGAACAGTGGTAAACCAACTGTGCAAAAACACTGGCTGATTAATGTTGCATCCATAACAATGGCCGACTGTGGTGTAAACCGCTTTGGAGCCCTCTGACTCAGAAACAAGAGCAGGTCATTTATCATCACAAGCCAGTTTTTAGACATAATTCAACATTTTTAATGAAAAATTTCAGCTTTACTTTAAAGGCGTGGTTGATTCATTCTATCAATATACTGGTTCACCATTTCCAGAAACTAGAATGACAAAACAAAAATTATGATAAAATAAATAAAAGATGATAATTTAAATAAAATACAACCTAAATGTGATGAAAACACTAAATTCTAACTTGAACTGAAGTGAAAAATAACATTTCTTTCTGCTTTCCTGATTCATTATTCGTGTTTTTGCACTCATAGAGGTGAAGTTTTACTTCAAGAGTGAATAACGGCAAGTAAAATGATGCTCTGCTGCATTTTTGTCAATATTATTACAATAATGTTGGAGATGTATCCAGTTTCATTCATTTTTGTTGAACTGCGCTCAGATGACCAGCGCCGGTCTGACCCACCGTGGTGCTCACCAGTGTGTGTGTGTGTGTGTGTGTGGGGGGGGGGGGGGGTAATGTAACCTCGTGCTCTTTAGAAGTACGTCTTCATCCATGCACTCTGCTCAGCAGCAGCAGCGTTTCGTCCAGAGCCGACACAGATTGACAACATTCATGCAAATGTGGGTGAAGCGCTAAACTGTTGCACTCCTCAGTGATGTAATCCGCAAGCACAACTGGTTAGCTAGTAGTAAATAATTCTATATCATAGGCCAAAATCATACCAAATACATCACATACCGTGCATTACTAGTGACAGTGTGATGTAGCTCTGTCAGGCTTTTCTAATCCTAGAGTTTTTATCATAAGCTAATGCAGCAGACACGTGTAGGAGACTATTTTCATGTTCAGCCTGCATGAAAAACTCAGTGACTGATTATAATCAGAAATAGTAATAAAAAATAGGGTTATCAGTAGGGATTCATCGATACCAATACTGGCATTGGTAAAACCTGAAAGTGGCTTCACTGTAACTTGTCGTTTCTGCTCACCTAATATTTTAGTTTTGTGACCATTTCTATTAATATCTTATTTTTTTTGTCTACCTCAGTCTTTTCCTGTTGAAAGCAGAGAAGAAAATAAAATGTGTATTCCAATTCATTGCATTTTTTATGTGGTAGAAGTATCGGTATCGGCGATTACGCAGATCCAAGTATTGTATCGGTTTGGAAAACAGTGGTATCGTTCCATCCCTAGTTATCAGTGGTCCACACCTTCAAGTCAAGTCATTTGCTTTGCTCTTGAATAAAGACTTTTAGTAGGAAACAAAGATTACAGAATAAACATTTATTTCAAAATTATAAATCACAATGTTGGTCTTTAAAAATAAACGTGTCTATTATTGCATCTTTTTAGAATCATTATGTAAACAAACACTTGTCTTAACAAAAGGTGCATCATTACAAAAGCATGTTTATGATGCCTGCCTTAGGACTGCAGATGCAAATGAGCAATTTGGCTAACTGGCATATTTACATTGATGCTTCTGCTGTAATGCTGATCTATAGGCATTGTCCTAATTTAATAAACAAAAAAAATGAAATGAAATTTCAAAGTAGTTAGGTCGGAGTTTCTAGGTCAGAGTAGCCAAGTTGTTTATTACGCATGTTCTGTGGGGCTGATACATGTTCGAAAATAAAAATGACAATTTAAAAACTTTAGTTAATGTCTGTTTGAACTGAGAATCAAAGGTTGAATTAATGCCTACTAGCTGGAAATGTGATCAAACTAGCACCACTTAACAGAATTAAAAGCTAATAATCAGTGTTGTTGGCATATATTTCCCTATAGGTCAAAACTATCATTTGTATGGAGTAATTTTACAGAACACATAAAACTAAATTATAGGCATCTAGTTGTTTTTTTTTTTTGTGCAGTGAAGACAAATCAATAAACGTTACCTGTACAGTCTTCAGCTGCTGGGCCTGTAACGTGGTCACTTGGTTTCCAGAACTCGCCATCACTGGTTTCAGCTCCGTCCTTTCACCAATAGTTACCACTTTAAATTGTGGCGTTGGTGACTTGGTGTTCCCTGCAGTCTGTGATACTCCAGGTTTGCTGCCTGTGTGGGGCAACTGAAAGAATATAGGTTGCCCCGACTTTCCTATTGCTGTCACCAAAAGTTTTTGTCCTTCCTGTTTAATGATTTGGGGTGGCGTCCCTGCAGATTTCACAGCCTCTGTGGCTTGAGATGAGGCCACCTTATTAAGAATGATCTGGTGGTTGGCTGCAGAGAATGCAAACTGAGTTGCATGCTTCTGTAAGCCGCCTGTGGAAACAGTAGTCCCTGTGACGCTGTCTGTCGTTTTGGTTGTGGCCGTGGAAGTAGACAAAGTTGATTTAAGGGAAAGGAGGGTCGAAGAAGTGGAAACTGAGACAGACGGCTCATTTCCAGAACTGATGGTGAGCATGGAGTCTGCAGCTTTGGAGGAAGTCAGAGTCTGGGTGTGCTCTATTGAAGGGACTTTGGAGCAGATGCTCAAATTTTCTGATTGCATGGGTGCATCTGTCTCCATGGGAACAGATGTGTCCTGGCTTGCCTGGGACTGGACTGCAGTGCCATCAGACTCGGAGTGTGGGACGTCCTCTATGGCCTCGGTATCCATGATTTCATCAGGAAGGAGGCTGTTGAGCTCTGGCGACACCACATCCATGCTTGTTGTCCTGTCTCAGCACTCTGAAAAACCTAAAATAACAAAGCAGCTTATTTTAGTTTAGGTCAAAAATGTTAAAAACCCAAAGATCTGGGGTTGCATTAGGCATTTATTTGCCTAAACTCACCAAAATATTGCATTTATAGTTAGCAGTGAGTAAACGGAGGTAGAATTGGGGCAATAAACCGATTGTCATTTGAAATATTTCGTGATTCAAATGCCTATATAAACATTTTTTCATGATTAACACAAATGCAGACTAACATCTTGCTAGTGAAACAGCAGGAAACAGAAACGCTAGCGACTTAGCCGGTCTGATAACTTGACCTGTATGGTAGTTTACAGTAATTACGTGGGACTTTATCAGCAATAAAACGCAGCAGGAGCTCCATTTGTCTTCAGGTGGTTCTGACAGAAGCTGAGAGCTGATGGTGGTTTAGCTAGGCCGCAGCGTTTCATCTCAGGCGTATCTTTGTCCTGCTGCTCTCTGCTCAACATTAATCCACCGAAACGCACATAATGTGAACCCCTTTCTGCCCCAAACCACACACCGGCAGCTGCCCTGGATGCTTTCACGTCCCTACGGGGGAGCGAACAAACGGAGGCTGGGTATGACTGCTCCCCGTTTGCGTTAAAACCTCCCCAGAAGTGATGTAAATTGGGGTGTAAAGAGTGGGGGGAAACGTCAAGCTCTCTGCTGGCTGCGTTACTATTTCAGGCCGGGGTTGGATTTCGAAAGATCCGCCATTTTTACCTCGTCATCAACTCGGTTAGCTTTCCGGTTAGCACACTGAAGAAGGGAATGCGTTTAATATTCTTTACATCCCACTGAGAGTATTAACAGAGAGAACTCATCGTGAATAACGCGACTTCAACAGGAATGAGGAGGAGAATCGCGATGAACCGTGTGTCACGAACAAGTCCGAAACTCTAGCAGCGCACTGACAATGTAAACAATGTTAGCTTTCAATAATGCCTCCTCCTGTCACCTGAGATATTTAATCTGAACGTAACGTTGGGCCAACGATGCAGTTATTGCAACTGCCAACAGTTTGCTCTAACGGTCTCTACTCCTGCGGTGGGCTTGTTCTAAATCAGTATTAAATGGGACATTTATTAAATCATTCGTGACATTACTTTTTACTTTACGTCAGCGGTGTCCCCGAATAAACGAGAAAATGACACAAAAACACTAACTTACGCTTTACAGCTCCGTAAACTTGAAACAATTCACAGAAACTGGGTCTGATGACTCCAAATATAAAGAAAGAAAAATAAATTCGCGCAGAAGTCGGTTGAGATTCCGTCAAAACATGTCCCTGTTCAGCTAAAAGCGGTTACTTTCCATTTACGGTGCATTAAGTTAACCCAGAATCTGTGCACCAAATAACACTCAAAGTTATTTTAATTTTATACGTGTACAAACACAAAGAATATACAAATATATAATTTTAATTAATGAGAAATACTCGGCTACTTTCTGGCTACATAATCAGCTGCAGCCTCACCAACCCAACCCAGCGGGCAGGACAACTGTACCAGCAAAGTTAACGAGCCTGCTAACCCAAGCTAGCTAGCACAACATTATATCTCAACATGAAACACATTCTTAACCTTGCAGCTTCCTACGAGATAAAGTGTGGTGATAATTAGAATAAGCCAATACGCAATCGTTCTTACCCAAGATTTTAACGCTGGGCAGGGCTTCCAGATAAAACAAGAAAAGGAAAAAGCGATTGTTCAAAATACCGCGCCGAGCGCCATTCCTCCCTGACATTTCACAGGCCGGCCACGCCCTCCACGTAGAACGTCACTGTGACGCTACGCTTAAAGGTACAGCACTTTTAAGGCAAGCCGTTGTAACATATAGCCAAATCACTGTGTTCATGTGATCAATAGTCTGGTGTTAACTTATTGTTTAATGTGTATTTATTATCTTCATCTTTGTTTATTCTTTTGAGTTTTTTGTACATGTTTGCAATTTCGCAATTTCTTTATCCTATACCGTTACGCATGTATTTGACTGTTTCATTGGCATCTTTCAATTAAGTAAAAAATAAAATAATGAAAAAGAGAAGGGGTATTCACGCCCTCCAGTGGCAACAATTTAACTACTAGGAGGAGATGAGAAAGAGAAAAGGGAAATACGTTTATAAAGTTATTTAGTAGCAACCCGTCTTATAAATTATTTCAAAAGAAAACTACGAGATTTGGGGCGTTATTCCTGTGGTTATTCCATGACCATCCCATAGAACCATCCCAGATTCCAAGAAAATACCGGGAAGCAATTGCGCATGCGCGACTCACTTCAGGTGACGCACAATAATGGCGTCCGAGGTGAGACAGGAGCTTACTCAGCTGATGAATTCAAGTGGATCTCACAAAGACCTTGCTGCCAAGTATGTAGCGCTCAATCGAGAACCACTCATTCGTTTTTAATAAAAATGTTTTTTTTTTACGTTACCGCAACAGCGAGTCTCTGCGAGCTTACGTGTAGCTTATGTGTAGGCTAGGCTAAGCTACAGTTAGCTGCTTATTAGCTAGCTCTCCCTGTGAGCCTTAACGTTACAGTATTTCTAAAGACGAATGGTGAAATAATACTGGTTTATTTAGAATCTAGCTTCCTAGCTGTCCCTAGCGTATCCTTGATTTGGCTAAACAAATGCGTGTTTTTCCTTGTTTTCTATTGAAACTCCGTGCATCCTGTGTGTTTTCTGCAATTAACACCCATAATAAAATTTAAGAATCTAAACAGTTTAAGTCACTGTCAGATTAGTTTGGATATTATGTAAATAACTTCCATATGATACTAAAATTGTAAACAATGTCCTCCAATTTACTTATCCTGTGACCTTAAAAAAGAAAATTCGTCTCAAACATTTGATTTTAGATGTTGGAATGAAATTGTACACACGTATTTCATGAGTGATTTTCATGATCGGGTTAGGATACATAGTTGTTTAGTAGTTTTTGTTAATTATTGATAATTAGTAAAATAATATTGATCAAATGAGGAGATGTTGGGGTTTTCATACATCTGCAAAATTCCATAAATGCTCTTTAGATGTATAACAATGTAGAGCTGCAACATTTCTTCTAAGCTTCTTGCTAAATGTTTTAATTCAATTGCATCTTAATATCTCTGGAGTTAATACCAGAGGATGGGAAGTAACGGAAGTACTAATACTTAAGTAGTTTTTTTAGGTATCTGTACTTGAGTATTTTTTTTCTGACAACTTTTTACTCCCTACATTTGAGCCTAAATATCTGTACTTTCTACTCCTTACATTTTCAAAATGGTCTCGTTACTTCGACATTTCCCTCTCGTACTGCACGTATTACACGTATGTCGATGGCGTCATTACGTAACTGTCGGAACAAAACAGAGGGAAAAAAATCAATGGTGCGGCGAGGAGTCCGGTGGGAGCGCGGTTTGAGACCCAGAAGAACACTAACTAACAACATGGATGATGACAGTGGCCTGAGAAATGCTGCAGGTTTGGAGGAGCGATGCATTCATCATCCTTGGCCTTATTTAAAATAACTCTTTAACGTTGTTGGCTCCAAGAACGATTCGTGGCGGATGCGCTGTGTTTTGTGCCAGCCTAAAAACCTCGAGCTTCTGGCGTTTTAAGAATTCACCATCAAATCTGAAAAAACACGTACAGGTAAGCCTGATTTTATTTTTTCAGCTACTGCTGAGCTTTTAGGGCCACAATGGAAACAAGTGTTTTACAGTTTTCTGTGTTACCCTGTATATTTAATGTTTTTATGTCAAATTGTGTAATGGCACTTTCACGTTAGAGTCAGCTCGACCCCCACAGCCAGGTTGTTATCACACAGCCATCTCAGGGACACGGAAGTGAACAAGCACTTGGTCTCCACCATAAAAATGGCACGGAGAAATCTAAACACGAGCGCCAAACATTAGCAAACAAAAACAAAAAACAACTTGTGAGCTCGATCAGTTGAGACTAGTGGGATAAGACAGTTAAAACAATGGAGAACCTCGTAGTGATCAAACAACCGAGCCAATCCTAATGTGTAAGAGCCATTTTATTCTACAATTACATTATCTATGCAAGTAAAAAAAATCAATAAATCAATTGAGTTAATTTAGCATGATTTGTAAGTGAGTTTATAACTTTGGTAATGCAAGGAACTTCAGAGTGAGCAGATATCTGCAGGGGTTGGAGTAATTATCACAGAATATAAATGTTTTGGTCATAGCTGACCCCCCGCCCCACACTGAAAAACGTCTCGCTAGGCTTAGAGTTCTGAACACACGTTTGTCTGGTGTGTGTGTGTGTGTGTGTGTGTGTGTCATGCTCTAAATGTAACACATGTGAGCTGAGCTCTGCAATTGTAGTTATTTGTCAGTTACCCCTTTAGAAAACCAGTTGAAGCGCATTGGGATTTTTTCTTCTTCATCTTGTATTTTGTGGACCTAACTTTTTTGCTCTTCTCTTTGTGTAGAGGAAGCACGCAAATCACCTGGAAAGGTATAATGAGCTAACCTCGCCCAGTCTGAAGCGGAAATTGAACACCGACGACAGAGGCCCAAACAAACAACTAAAATTGTGGGAAACCAAGAGAGTTTCACAAAAAAGCATGGATGATGCCATCATTAACTTTGTTGTACAAGGTCTGCACCCGCTCAGTGTTGTCGAACAGGAGGGTTTCAAAACTTGTGCCTCACCTTACAACCAGATGTGACTGTAATGTCACGAGGCACCATAAAGAACAAAGTTGAGAAAGTAACACTGGAAATGAAGAAAAATCTAAAGGCTGCTTTGAATGTGGTTGAGCACATTGCTACCACCACAGACTGCTGGACTGCACACAGACGAAGTTTCATCGGTGTCACAGCACACTGGATAGAGCCTGAAACCATGGGAAGATGCTCTGCTGCACTAGCATGCAAACAGCTCAAAGGGCCGCACACATTTTCTGCACTCGCTGTTGCACTAAACGACATACATACAGTGCACTAAAAATTTCAATGTAAGTGCCATACCACTTCACTTTTCTAGCTTAGTGACTGTAGTATATGTAATAATAAAATATATATGGAAATATAATGTATTAATAAATATTGCAATTTGTGCATGTATATGAACATAAATGAGAGGGAATAAAAATAAGCTAAGAGGCAGTCTTCTGGTGCAGAGAGAGACGACTTGCACCCTCCTCACAGATCTTTTTTGCAGGCAGGGGGTCAGAAGGTGAAGGGAGGGTGTGGAGAGTTGTTTGTTGAGGGTACAGGTAGACCTGTTGTGTCAGAATGGGGTTTGGGTTAGTCAGTTGGAGGTGTGAATGGCTGTTTTTCAATAGAGGATACGAGTTTAAACTTTTTCAAGATAACAAAAGAGGTCAAACTGCCTTCATTTAAAACTATGGATTCTAATGTCCTGGATTACTGAGAAGCTAAACAAATGCATTTTTGTCTTTTGACAGGTTGACTCCTGCTAAGACAGAATATGCGATGAGTCCATTTGCAAAGGCGGTTGATGTTCTTCAGGGAGAGGCCAGTGTGCAAATGGGATGGCTGGTACCCACAATAACACTACTCAAGAAAAAGCTTCAGCACCTTCGACCTTCCTCCAAGTTCTGTGGGCCTTTGATAGATGCTCTTCAAGGAGGACTTGAAAAAAGCGTTTCCAACAGATGCTTGCTGATCCAGAGCTCATTGCTGCAGCTATTCTTGTCCCCAAGTTCAGGACCTGTTGGACACGTGACAACAGTACCCTGAATCTTGGTAAGAGTTAAGAGTTTTTTTTTAAAATATGAATTATCCATAAAATATTGGATGATTGTTTTTCCTACAATAACAAGTGAAAATCACTTTTAATTTTTGCAAAAATGACAAACCGATGCATGTTACAGGATGATTTAACTCATGAATTATTGTGGGGTATATTACGAAATACAACAAAAGTAAAAAATGATCAGGTCACTCTGACTTCATGTGATTAGTTCACTTTTAGATTATGAAATTCTGAATGTACCGTATAGGACGACCCCCCCTGAAAAGCTGGCGCGCTCTGCTGTTGCAGTCGTAGCGATCCCAGACAACTATCAGCATGTGTCAATGGCTAGACCCCGATTATAAAACGACAACATATTCTTACATTATTTTCAACGAAGAAAACCTCGTCCTATATTCGAGTCAATGCGGTAAATCTGTTTTTTCATACTTTATTTGGTATGCAACAAATTAGCCATGTTATTTTAATTGAGGTGATGAAATTGGTGATAAATTATAATCTTTTTGATTCTGTCATTCATAGGTCTTGGCAACCCGTGGTGCAGCCAGGCAACACGTCCTTTTCTTCAGAGGAGGAGGACTTCTTTTTCACCATCAGGCAGGGCAAGAATCAGGAAAACGCCAAGCAGCTGGAGTCCTACCTGGCCTGTCCATCAGATTCTATGGATATCTTGAAATCTTTTCCAGCAGTATGCAATTTATCACTGAAGCTGAACACACCTCTGCCTGCCCCAACTGCTTGTGAGAGGCTTTTCAGCACTGCAGGACTCATTTTCAGACTCTAAAGGGCACAGGTTGATGCAAAGAACTTCTGATGAAGCTCAATAAGTGTTTTAGTCTCAAACAGTCAATTCCTCTAAAAAGGAAATAATACTTGAAGATTTGAAGTGACTTTGATTCCATGATCACAATGTTTTAAGTCAAGTTGCCGAAAAAACTATTGCAGTTAAATGCTCCCATATGTGGTGATAGCAACAACATTAATAGCATCATATCTCCAGGAATTGTTGTGTTGTTGAAATAAACTTCTCATTCTAAACTAGATGCTTTTTTTCCTGTTATTTAATGTTTAATTTTTTTACCTTTTACTTTTTGTACTTAAGTACTTTTTAGAGCCTGTATTTTTTACTTTTACTTAAGTAAATAAATTCGCTCAGTACTTTCACTTTTACCAGAGTAGTTTTTTTTTTACTCAGGTATCTGTACTTCTACTTAATAAAGAACGTCGGTACTTTTGCCATCTCTGGTTAATGATGTTAGCTAGTTTGTTCCTGCAAATAAATTTGTTGTTTAATGTTAATGGTTTACAATCCCACTGCTACCAATAAAAGTATCTAATGCAATTGTCTAAACCTCTTTATTGAATAAAGATTACATGTCGAAATTGTTTTAGTGTCGATAAAAACATGTTATTGTTTTTAAAGCCCTTTACCAAAAACATTTGTTTTTTCTAATCATAAAAATCTTTTGTAGGTACCGGCAGATTTTGGAGAAAGCCATTCAGTATACAGATGCTGATCAGCTGGAGTCCTTGAAGGCCTTTGTTGAAGCAAGTACGTATTTCTTGTGTCTTTTAAGGCAATCTTAACATTTTGAGGATATCTTATGTGACTGGATGTAAACTGGCTGTTTGAATTTACAATGTCACACTTTTACAGTGGTCAACGAGAATGTCAGTCTTGTCATCTCGCGACAACTGCTCACCGACTTCTGCACACATCTGCCCGGCTTGCCTGACGCCACGGCAAAAGCAGTGTATCACTTCACCTTGGAGAAGATTCAGCCGAGAGTCATCTCATTCGAGGAGCAGGTAAATGCCTTCTCACTCTACGTTACAATTTAGGTTAGTTAATGCACACTTAGGAAGTGAAATTCATGAGAAATGTTCCTGTTTGCTCTCAGGTTGCCTCTATCAGACAGCACTTAGCAACTATTTATGAAAAGGAAGGAGACTGGAGAAATGCAGCTCAAGTTTTGGTTGGCATTCCCTTGGAAACAGGACAGAAGTAAGTAGCCTTTTGTCTCCAGTTTTTGTACATTGCACATTTTAAAAGTCATTTCCCCCACCCCCACCCCCCACCCTTTTAGGCAGTATAACGTTGACTATAAGTTGGATACATACCTGAAAATTGCCAGACTGTACCTAGAAGATGATGACCCTGTGCAGGCTGAGGCCTACATCAACAGAGCTTCACTGCTTCAGAATGAGTCCTCCAATGAACAGCTGCAGATACACTATAAGGTACACAATCTTTATTTATGTTGCAGCTGCCAGTAAACAGGGACACACGCAGAAAGCCTTTTATAATTGTTCAAAACCCGATTGATCAGCCCTACCTCTCACACGAAACACTCTCGATAGCTCTATTCTTGACAGTGTCAGGATCTACCAGGATGAGCCGTTTCAGCGCTCTGTCAATTTAATGCATATCAGTCAAGTCAACTTTATTTATAGCACGTAACAACAGCTGGCCAAAGTGCTTAACAAGCCAAGATGAACAGAAGTTTCCTATAATGCTAAAAATGAGATAAAAGTTCATCAAAAAGTAAAAAACTGACAAATCAAACTGACGTAAAAGCTACTAAAACAAATGCGTTCTCAAACTGAATTAAAAGCACCTGAGAACAGATGAGTCTTTAAAAATGATTTACAACCCGACAGTGATGAGCTGTTGCTGGCCACGCTCGCTCACCTCCTGACTGGCTGATGTGAGTCAAGGGGCTCTGAGCAGAGCCAATGCACCTCCAGCATTGACGAGGGATGTGGGTGGGGTCTCTAATTTTCCTTATTGTGACATCACATGATTAGGGAAACTTTGCAAACATCTCGTAGAAACAAATGCCTTCTGACACTAAAATCTGACTACAATGGTTAGATGGTTTTTATCCTTTTAGAGACAGCAGAGGCCCACGTAGTTACACAATGGATGCAAAAGTGATATTTGCACAATATGTCCCCTTTAAGCCTAATTTATAGTCCTCTGTCTGCTCAACGCCATTACAGTGGATAAGGGAAGTTTTCAGACCTGATTAGCCTAATCATGATTTAGATGATTAGGTTAATAGCTCGTTTAGAGAATCTTTTCATGTTATGCTAATTTTTTGAGATAGGAATTTTGGGTTTTCATGAGCTCTATGCCAAAATCATCAATATTAGAAACAATAAAAGGCTTGAACTACTTCAGTTGTGTGTAATGAATCTAATATACACACTGCTCGCAAGAATTAAAGGAACACTTTTTTTATTGGGCCTGGCATGAAATCAATTAAACCTGTCTGATAATTTCCTGGTTGATTAAGCAGCTGAGGGCATTGTTAATCACTGTCAGCTCTATTGGTGTTCATGGACTTAACGACAGGTGCACTAAAGTGGCAACAATTACAAAACCCTCAAAACGGGACTGGTTTAACATGTAGAAGTCATTTCAAGTTTCTCCCTCTTGATCTTTTTCGGCTGGCTTTCCACTCGTGCTAGTTTTGGCTCTCTACTGGCAGTATGAGGGAGAGGGTGCTCGCTGCAGAACTACAAAGGCGGAGCTGCACCATAAGGTGGAGCTGCACCAGAGTCAGCCCCGCCCATTCACGCAAACTCAGCCTAGCCCACTGACTTCCGTTTTTGTTTTCAACTTTATCGCAAACTGACCTGACCCACATGAATTACGGCTGTTACTAGTTTACAGTCGTTAATGCTATGTTCTATGCTCCAATTAAACAAGATAAATATAACTTGCTACATGACAAAGTCTGAATATATCCCGAAATGAAAAGGTTTCTTTTAGCGAATATCTGCCCACAGCCGCTCTAATAAAACTCCTGTACAACAGCATGTACCATCACCATGTGGGTTCTGTTAGTCCAGTGGCAAGATCGTTTGAGTTAAGTTTTGCTTTCCCCTCAGCTGATGCTGGTTCGGTTCTCGGTGGGGTCGGCAACAATCTATTTTGCCAGCTGAAACATTGAATTTGTTCATATTTTAGTTGTAATGTTTATTTTCAGCAAAATATTTATGTCTCTACAAGTTCTTTGAATTTGGTCGTTCCTAAACAGCATTTTAGTTGAAACTCTGCTCACAGATGGACTCACACTGGCTAAATAAACGAATGAATAAATAAAAAAAAACACATTAGTCATTATATGTTAAACGGCATACCAATAAATTGTTGTAAACATAGTACTGGCAAGTGTAGCTAGAAATGAGGAAAAGAGATTATAGGATATTTCCACTGCTGGGAGGCGAACCCGCGCAAAACTGCATGTCAACCTGACACCATCACCACTACACCACCATATCTGATAAACACTAGGTGGCGTTACATTTTATTATGCTATTTAGTGTGTCTTTGGAGATGGGATGTATGGTTTATTGGCGGTGTCTCAGTAGAAGTCATTTCAGAAATAATTTGTCAGAAAATTCACAGAATATCCAGATTTGAGAACCAAAACCAGACCCGCTTCGGGGGAGGAGACCAAATTGAAGCTGAGATGGGAAGAAAATGCATGAATGAGGCCAAAAATGGCTTTGGCGTGTTTCTTATGAGGAAATGACAATATAACATGATTAAAAGTTCCAAAAGTTAGATTTTTAATTATATGGAACCTTTACAAAAACTGTTCAATTCACTTCTCAACTCCGTCCTCAATCTTGCATTTTTTAGCCATAACACCCTCTTTGGTTCCAGAATGCTATAAAGCCTGACAACTGGAAGGAATTGGACTGACTCTGATAGAATGGGCGGGGCTGATTCTGGAATGGGCGGGGCTGACTCTGGTGCAGCTCCACCTTCTGGTGCAGCTCCGCCTTTGTGGTTCTGCAGCGAGCACCACTTGGTATGAGGCGATTCCTTAACCCTTCAGAAGTTGTACTGGTTGTCCAACTTCTCCAGGATGGCACATCCACATGTGCTGCAGCAAGAAGGTTTAATGTGTCTCCCAGCACAATCTCCAGAACATGGAGGAGATTTCAGGAGACTGGCGGTTATTCTCGGAGAGCTGGACAGGGCCGTAGAAGGTCCACAACCCCTCAGCAGGACCGATACCTGCTCCTTTGTGCAAGGCGGAACAGGCTGAGCACTAGAGCTGAGGAAAATAATCAAATAATCGATGCATCGGGATGCGGACATAAACGATTCTGCATCGTAGAAGAGTACGCCATAATCGATTATAGTGGAATGTAGTTTAGTTTTTTTAACGGCGGCACCAGCGCCACATCCAAATCTGTCAGAGTGAGCGTCCTCCACATTTACCTCCGCCTTAATGTGGTAATGCAGGGCTGAGCGCTAAAGTTGCCACCCGAGACCAAACCGGAACCGAATCAGCCCGACCGGTTCTGTTGGATTTGGGCCGTGAATTATGTTAATTGAGCGGGTTGTCGTGCGGCGCGCTCCGCTCGCTCGATCAGCGACCGAGAGGGAGAGACACTGTCTGCTCAGAGAGACGATCGGAGGACGCTCCTCCAAACCGATGCTCCAAACACGCGTTATTATTTTCATAATTTAATTATTATTTCTCCTGGAATCGCTCAGTCAGACTGCTTGTTGTAATGTAGAGAGATCCGGTCTTGGGAAGGGGGCGGGGTCAATGACGGCGGCTGCAGTGGATCGTCTGTCTCTTTTATTTAGGGACACAGAGAAGTTAAAAGGAGAGAGAAGAAAGAAGTTCTTGTTCCACTTTATTCTTTTGTGTCATGATGATAAACTGATGTTAAATTCAGCTGAAAGAGAAGCTGGGAGGATGCTTTGGTTCATTTTCAGTTACAGGAGACTTGTCTCCTATCTGCTCCTCCAGAGACAGCATGGACATGAGGGTTACATGGTGAGGATCACACAGGACAGGTTAGTGGAAAGGTTTGTAGTTAGCTGGTTAGTGAAAGAGATCCATCAGCTGGGTAATTTAATCCTAATCCAGCCCACAGCCTTCTGCTGGTGTTCTTATCAGGAAGAATAAAACACACATCTTAAATATTATTGGAAGTGTAGAATTTGTTTTATGTTTTATTATTTTCTGCACCAAACAGAACTTGATTCATTCTCCAACATTTCAGAAACGAACCACTGGGTTCAAATAAAATTAAGTCAAACATTTCATTTGGTGTTATTTTTGACACCCTTCAACTGTGGCATAAATATTGGACTCTAGAGCTGCTCAGAGACATTAAATACTCATATATGAACCCATTATGGATTTTATTATTAGATTATGTGTCCTGTAGGTTTTCAGTACTTTTTTAGATTTTGTGAGTTTTTGCAAAGCGTGTTTTTCTCAGCCTGAGGCGTGGTGTTGAACGAGGAAACAGATTGTTTTACTTTGTTAAATCTTCTTAAATGTTTAAAATGTTTTGTCCTAACCTGTTGTGAATGGAGAGCTTTTGAGGGATGGCAGGTTGTGTCACTTACGTTTTAGATAAAAAAATAAAAAGCAATTATCTGACATCTTCTATTTATCGATGAAAACAAATCAATATGAAATAATCGTGATGCATCGGGATATCGAATCGAATTGAATCGTTGACCCAATAATCGTAATCGAATCAGGAGACAAGTGAAGATTCACACCTCTACTGAGCACTGCTCGTGCCCTACAGAATGACCTCCAAAGGGCCACTGGTGTGAATGTCTCTACCCAAACAATCAGGAGCAGACTTCATGAAGATGGCCTGAGGGCCCGACGTTCTGTAGTGGGCCCTGTGCTTATTGCCCAGCACCGTAGAGCTCGACTGGCATTTGTTCAAGAACACCAGAATTAGCAAGTCTGCCACTGGCGCCCTGTACTTTTTACAGACGAGAGCAGGTTCACCCTGAGCACCTGTGATAGACGTGGAAGAGTCTGGAGAAGACAAGGAGAACGTTATGCTGCCTGCAACGTCGTTCAACATGACAGGTTTGGTGGTGGATCAGCGATGGTCTGGGGAGGCATATCCATGGAGGGACGCACAGATCTCTATGGTGCTCTGACTGCCATAAGGTATTGAGATGAAATCCTTGAACCTTTTGTCAGACCCTACGTTGATGCAGTAGGTCCTGGCTTTCTCCAAATGCACGACAATACCCGGCCTCATGTGGCAAGAGTATGCAGGCAGTACCTGCAGGATGAAGGAATTGAAACAACTGAGTGGCCGTCACGATCCCCTGACTTAAACCCAATCGAACATCTGTGGGACATTATGTTTCGGTCCATTAGGCACTGCCAGGTTGCTCCTCAGACTGTACAAGAGCTCAGGGACGCCCTCACACAGATCTGGGAGGAAATGCCACAAGACTCCATCCGTTGTCTCATTAGGAGCATGCCCCGACGTCGTCAAGCATGCACACAAGCTCGTGGGGGCCACACAAGATACTGAAAAGCATTTTGAGTTGCAGAAATGAAGTTTTTGAAATAATGGACCAGCCTGCCACATCTTCATTTCACTCCGATTTTAGGGTGTCTACACAGTTGAGCCCTCTGTAGGCTAACTTTTATTTCCATTAAAAGACTTGGCATCCTTTTGTTCCTAAGACATTGCCCTGTCGTTATTTGTATAGATATCCAACTTCATATTGAGATCTGATGTTTCTAATGTGTTTCTTTAAAGTGTTTCTTTAATTTTTGTGAGCAGTGTATATGAAAGTGTAATGTTTATCGGTACTTTACAGACAATGAACTTTATTACAATATGCAAATTTTTTTGAGAAGGACCTGTATACAATAGTAAATACACTACCGTGGACTAGATATATGACTAATGGTGGCACGATACCCCAGAAAAGCTCTACGCTCTCTGTTGTCCTGGTGGGGAATTGCTTTACAACACACCTCACTGGATATTTTCTCTCATGTCGAACATTTTCTGTAAACCAGTAGATTGTGGGTAGATAAGCCTGTCTGGTACCAACATCATGCCACGTTTAACGTCACTTCTGTCTCTTTTCCTCATTCGAGGTTTCCCTTTGAACTTCAGCAAGTCATCGTCAACAAACGTGTAAAACCACTGAGTTGCAGCCGTGTGGTTGGCTGATATTCGTGTTAACAACCACTTGAACAGGTTACACTTCATTAAAGTTAAAGTTCCATTTATTCATCACACACTGGTGAAATTCATCTCCGCATTTGACCCATCCTCGTGGGGAGCGGTGAGCTGCAGCTGTGGCTGCGCTCGGGAACTATTTGGTGGTTTAACCCCCCAATCCAACCCCGTAAAGTGGAGTGTCAAGTAGGGAGGCATTGGGTCCTATTTTTAAATCCCGACCGGGATTTAAACCCCGATCTCCCAGTCCCAGTGCGGACACTCTGCCACTAGGCCACTGAGAAGATTGAGTAACCAGAGATTGTAAATAGATTTTTTTTAAAATACTCCAATGTGGGAGTCAGAGATGACATCGACCACGTGAATCAGCTGATTATCCTGAAGTTTAAACATCTGCAGTCATGCCTGCTTGTGTTTTTAGGTGTGTTATGCACGAGTGCTAGATTTCAGGAGGAAGTTCATTGAAGCTGCTCAGCGATACAACGAATTGTCCTACAAGTCTATTGTTCATGAAAGTGAACGTCTGGAGGCACTGAAACATGCCCTGAACTGCACCATACTAGCCTCTGCAGGTACGAGCTGTCTGCAGGTTTTATTCGTGTTCAGAAATACTCCTGATGAGTGGAGGAGAAACTTAATCAGCCGCTCTTCGCTTCTCCTTCCTCACAATGTCGTGTGCTTTAGGACAACAGAGGTCTCGTATGCTGGCTACTCTCTTCAAGGATGAGCGCTGTCAGCAGCTGGCTGCTTATGGTATTCTGGAGAAGATGTACCTGGACCGCATCATCAGAGGAAATCAGCTCCAGGAGTTTGCTGCCATGCTGATGCCTCACCAGAAAGCAACCACAGCAGACGGTAGGAAGAGATGGCGCCGTAACAATCTCTGGATCTTTGTTTTCGAGCTGGAGCGGTGATTTGTTGCTCTCTGATTGTAATTGCTGTCTGTAGTCTGGTGTTTTAAAAAAGACATTTAATTCTTTTGACCCATGCTGATTACCCCAACTCTGATTGGACGGCATCTCTGTTTGAAAAAATACTGTTTGTCTGAGTAACGTAAGGAGGCTTCACTTGGTTGTACTTGTACCATCACAGAGGTCACAAAGTGCTTAGAAAATCTAGAAAACTGTCAGAACATCAGCAGGAAGCAAAATATTGCATAGATGGTTGTTCAGAGTTAAAACAGCCAGTCATTCATAAGGGAAAGTCCAAAAATTCCTCAAAGCATTTGTAAATGTTCTCCATTTCCTCATGTGAGTAGCAAGGCATCACTCTAAGGTCGCTGGCATTTTGAACATCTCGGAAAACTTTACGCTAGTCTGAAAGTGTGACAAATAGGAGATAGAGCGATTCCAAATAAAATTAGATTGAATTGTGAACAAATAGGGACATAATTAATATGCTCTGCGATAAGTTGTGACTAGAAAATGTGAACAATGGCTGCATGACTGACTTGAGTTCTGGAGGGGATCCCAACTTTGTGATCTCCCCAGATTTTGTCCCAGACATCTTATTTGTGATTCCAGTAGAAAAAATGTCTTAATATTTTTACTTCCCAACAAATCAGAGTCGGACTTGATCAACAAGTTCAGTGGAAACTAGGGGTTGTATGAACTAGTCGTCTAGTCGACTTCACTGCTCTGTAGGGACTTTTTATGCCTGTCATCGACTAGTCGCTGTCACGTGATAATAAGATGCAGTCCTGGGAAAAGACAGCAGGTGACAAGCTCCTGCGCGTCGGGAGGCGGGGGGGACGCGCTGTGCCAGAGCGTCGGCACTGACACCCTCCGTAAAACGGACATTTAACCAAATTGTGACGTTTACCCTCTTGCAATTTAACCTTCCCCTCACCCCCATCCTAATCTTAACCAGCTTGCGCATGCAAAGCTCTGATTGTTGACACGCTCCAGACATCTGCGTCCTGAGCACCGCCACAGTAACATTATCAAATTAGGTGTCACCACCACCTCACAAACAAATTTAACACACGATCGTCCATGTCGGCTCATTTCCTTTTATGTTTTCTGTCTTTTATGTGTGCCTGATGCGTTTCGCTGCTGTGGAGCCAGGCGCATCACCTTGTCCTCCGGTGACGCACCTCACTTACCCCAAAATTCCACTCTCCGCTCCGCCCCCGCTTTCCGCGGCCGGCGAGCAGCGCACACTCCGCTGTTTTTGTGGTCAGTAGATCTTTTAGAACTGCAGTTCAAAGGTAACTCATAAGGTGAATGTATATGAACCCAGGTAGCAGTTTTTCTTTAGGATTGAGAGGAGATGCAGGAAGATAATAAACAGGCAGGACAGAAAAATAGTCAAATAAAGACAAGTTAGTTTTGTACCTGGTGGCTGCAACAAACAGACACCATTGAAGGTAATCAGAAGTGAGGAACAGAAAATGAAATAATTATTTCAATGTTTAGAGCAGCAGGAACTCTGAGAGGCTGCAGGCGCATCAGTGAGTTTGCGGCCGCTGCGCAGGGGGAGGGGGGAGAGGGCTGAAGCAGAAACTACCGTTGTTAAAAGAAATGTGTTTAACTTTGAAAATGTGGGCGCAATTTTAATTGTCAAAAACTCCAGCGAACCAACCGACCCCTGCGCCGCTTCAGGTGTACGACGTCATCAACGACTAGTCAAAGTCGACTCAATTTTCATTACTTGACTGTCGACTTTAAACAAAATTAAGTCATGCGACCCCTAGTGGAAACACCCTTTCTTTATGAAAAAGGTCTCCCATCTGTCCCCGTCACAGGCTCCAGCATCCTGGACAGAGCCGTGATCGAACACAACCTCCTGTCTGCTAGTAAACTCTACAATAACATCACGTTTGAGGAATTAGGAGCGTTGTTGGAAATTCCTCCGGCAAAGGTGAGATGTTGATCGTTTGCTAGCGACAGCTAGAAACTGTTAGGGAATAAAGTGGTCTTTTTGGCTGTTCTATCGTATAAATCTGATAATAAATCATTGTTTGTCTGTTTATTTATTTAGGCTGAGAAGATTGCTTCTCAGATGATCACTGAAGGACGTATGAATGGCTTCATCGACCAGATAGACGGCATTGTTCACTTTGAAAGTGAGTTTAAACAGCCTTACATGTTTCCTTAAACATACAAAAATGTACTTTGGTTATTTTAATGAGTTTAATTCTTTATTTTCTTTTTTCAAATCTTATTTTGTCCATCAGTATAATGAATGTGTCATCACATTTGTCACTTTATTTGTCATGTTTGTCCATCTCAGTAGATTTGATTAGTCATGCCTGGTTCACACGGCCAGATAGAAAAATTTGTTGGAATATTTTAAAAGCATGAGTGACTCCACACATACTCAAGAGGATTAGGGCCCCTGAAAAGACAAAAAGGACAAGCAGGACAATCCAGACTCATTTCATGTGTCGTTCCACAGATGTGGAATGACCTACCAAGCACCACTAGAACGGGGATGCGTCCTTGCCAATTTTCAAGAAATTCCTGCAGACCCAGCTCTTCAGAGAGCATCTTCTAAACTAACACCCTCCCTGCACCCGTCCCCCACTCTACTGCACACTCCATGTTCGCTTCCCTCTTTCATTCATCATTATTATTATTCTTCATTATGCTGCTTCACAGCCACCTTGGACTGACTGAAGAGTGTTTGTTGTTAGCCTCAAGGGCAACCTGCTGGCTTGATTATCACCAGTAGGTCGCTTTGGACAAAAGCATCTGCTAAATACATAAAAAGAATTCTGACTTTTTGACTCCTGAGATTAAAGAGCAAGTCACCCCCCTACCAGAGTATTACTCCACTCCCACTTCCTGTTTGAAAGATGCAACAAATGCTGTTGCCTAGCAGACCGAGAGGGCGGAGCCGCTAACAAATACACACACACAGGCTCACAACGACATTGTGACATCATATGGTACCAGCTAATCAGCTAATGTTCTAGGGTACCTCTTAGCCAATAGCGATGGCAGATTTAAATTCAACTGCAGTGCAGAGTTTTTACCTGACAACGGCACAACACTGACAGTTTTAGGCAGAAAATTTTAATTTTAACTAAAATTCACTAAAGTGCAAAACTATTGACTACACGTGTCTGCAGCATGACTAGACACGCATTTATATAGTTTATCAGAAAAAAAAAGTTGATTTGGGGTGACTTGCTCTTTAATGTCAAAATTCTTTTTGCCTTTTCAGTGGCCCTAATCTACTCTTCCGTACACACACGATGATAAAAACCCACGAATTTAACCGCTTTGGCCCTGCAGTGTGTGGTTTCTGGGTACACAGCAAAGACAGCACACCACACACATTTCACTTACAAACATTCCCGGTGTGTTGATGAGGTGTGTGGTTTAAGAGCTAGCTGAGGGTAACTAGCTTCCACGCTCGAGTCAGCTCAGACACTCTTGAATTCTCTGTTCTCGTTTTTCTTTTATTCCCAGAAAACTCACAGAAGCTTTGAGAAGACAGGGTCTCATGTGAAGTTGCCGTATATCTTCCCTTCATACATGAAAAATAATAATGGATGGTTTACAAAACGACATCAGGAGTCAAAAAGGAAAAGGGTGTCCCCTAGTGGTGCTACATGATAAGAATCCACTACATCAGTGACTTTTACACCGGTCAGACGGGAAATTTTGCAAACCTCTTGAGACTTGGAAGTAAACAAGCTTGGCAGATGAGAAGTTAGCATTAGCAGTGCACTTCTGCCACCTTGCTTTCGGAGTAGTTACATACATCTAACAGGCAACATACTTGTTTGGCCTCTGGGTGCACCACACACACACACACAATACGGTATCACCTAACATGTTTGATGCTCCTGATTTATGATCAAAGTGGTCCCGACATTCTTCAGAGCGGAACAGAGGGCTCTTAACACACCACACATGGAAGGAATATCTGATAAGATTATCTTAAAAGCCATTATGGTAATCAGAGCCTCCTTAAGATCAACGGAGAGGAGAATCGGGTCAAAAATCAGCATAATAATCTTGCCGCGTGAAACAAGCATTACTTGGAGATGTCAAAGTGACTAAACTATGCTCTTTCTCCTCCCTCTTCTCTGGCAGCTCGTGAACCACTTCCTACGTGGGACAAGCAGATCCAGTCTCTATGTTTTCAAGTCAACAACCTCCTAGAAAAGATCCGCCAGGCAGCACCAGAGTGGGCCGCACAGGCTATGGAAGCCCAGATGACCCAGTAAAGATGTTTACTCCTCCCTGCCAAAAAACCTTTCACTTGTTCCTTTACAGCTTGCTCCTGGAGATCTGTCTTCCTGCTAAAATCGCCACTAATGGAGTTCAAATTACACCGACTCTCAAAAAGAAATGATTATTTGTTTAGGTTTTCTACTTTTACTCCTTAGGATGTATAAAAATCTGTGAATGTACCTTTTGGGTGTAACTAGTTTATAAGTTTCAGTTGGCACACGAATACTCAGCTAACTGACATGTGAAAAGGTCATAAAGAAGACACAAACAACAGATTTGTTTTAGTGGTTTTGCTCCATTATTTCCGCGAGTTTTCATCTTAATTGATCCCGTTGTATCTGTTAGTGGTTCTTAAATGCCTGTTATGTAGCCATCTTGGTGCACACCTGCATTTTCAGTAAAGTTCAAGTTGAAAGAATCTGTTTGGGTTCATGTATTCATGTTCATTCAGGGCACAACTAAAACCAGATTTTAATCTGTGTTTGTGAATGGGTGAATGACACACCATAGCATAATTGTTTGAATGCTGAAAAGCATTCAAACTATTGTTTTCCTGTTTCTCTTTATTGTTTGAATGCTGTTAAGCATTCAAACTATTGTTTTCCTCTTTTCTTCTTATTCTGCTTCCGTACACTTTTTGAACCTCTTCTTCTCCTTCAAATTTTGAGCTATTTCAACAATTTTATATCAAAACGTTCAGCTCGTTAAGCTCTTTCCGGCTATTACTTTTGGCATTGATATCTTTAAAATTTTTCGAGTTATTAAGCTTTTTCTGCGAAAATTTTCCCATTGAAATGAATGGGATTGGTCAATTTTCAGCAAATTCCTATCACTTTTTTGACCTAAAACTCTATTGGGTTCCTTTTAACTTAGAGACTTCATTCAAAGTTTAACAAACTCACAAGACTTTCCTGTTTAACATATTAAAGAGGCATTTTTGAATATCTTTTACGGTTTTTATAAAATCGCAGGTAGAAGTTGAGGTACGACTTGAAATTTTCAGAAAAATTCACAAAAGTTATAATGGGGAAAGATAGGAGCAGTGATCCTCCCTTGCTCCATTTCTGGCATTGTCCCGAGAGAACCGTAGGTCAGATTGAAATGAGACACATGCTGGCTTACATCTAACGAATATATCTTCGTTTTGAGCTATAATTCATGACTGTACTCCAAACATTGTGGTCGTACGGTGCAATTGTTTGAGAAAATTCAAATTAAAAAAATGTCTCTCCCCACTCTAAACTGAAAGTTCCGCACTCTAACTTTTGAACTTCACATCTTCTGTGAACAACTCTTTACTACCCCCAGACCGTTTGGACTACCAAAACAAATTATAACTCAAAAATTAGGAACTTTTGTCAGCTTTTCAGAATGGGTTTCATTTTATCTGTAAGTGTTACCGTTCTTTCGCTACAAGCCTCAGAAGGAGAGACCCAGATTCTGCTTCATTGAAACCCATGTTAAAGGAACAGAGATTTTCTCCACTGATCGGCTTCAGGCAGCTAAAAGTTTCTCGTCATAGCTTCAAGACAATTCACGGTAGGCACATAAAAATCCACACAGATGACCAACAAAGCCTTCTGCCGCTCATGCTTTTTGAAATTTTCAATTTGGTGTAGTACTTTTTGAATGGTGATGAGAAGTTTGACAGGTCCAATTTCACATCTGAAGGACAGATTTAAAGGCTTCTCATTAACAGGAGTACAGCTGCAGGCCTAAAAATAGCTGGGTGAAAAGGCAGTGCTGCTCTCTGATTGGTTGAGAGTGTTCAACCATTTTCTGTCCAATCAGGATCCGGCACCCATATATATGACACATCAAATCGACCAGTTTGGTCTCAGGAATCTTGTATTCAATTTTAAATGCGTTATCTGTTACCATGGCAACACAAGGAACTACATATCACTTTAACCAAGTCTCACAGGAATGGATATTAAAAAGCTGAACATTGAGCCAATAACAGAGTCCTGTTTTTGATCTTTTTGAACTATCTGTACTTAAAACTAGAAACAAGTTCAATTTGATTGACCGTCAGAAGGTGGGAAAGTGCCCCGCTCCCACCTAGCCCCCTGATTGGTTGAGAAAGGTCAATCATCTTCTGGCTAAATGGAATTACACACCCATACGTGTGAGACATCTAATTGATCAGCTAGGCCTAAGGAATCCATCCATCCATCCATCCATCCAACAAACCAACCAACCAACCAACCAACCAACTAATCAACCAGCTCTATACACTTAAAATCAGTGTTGGGCAAGTTACTTCAAAACTGTAATGCATTATTTATTACTTGTTACCCTCATTTAAAAGTAATTCATTACATTACAAGATCACTGATTTTAAAATGTAAGGCATTACACTACTTTTGCATTACTTTAAGTTACTTTCACCAAAACAACTTCCGTATGAATCTGGTAATCTGACGCTCAGTGAGCTCATGACATATATGTGGAAAGTGGTGTGGTGTCTGAGCTAGGACTGCTGTTAAAAACAGTTCTTTTGAATGATTGTTTATTAATTAAAAGCAACAACAATCTGTACTCAGCACGCTGCCATCTTGTATTAACTGAGCAAGGAGTGAGGTGGTGGGGGATCCAAGACCATATTTGCCTTGGTCCCCAAATGCCTTGATACGGCCCTGGATGTGGGACTGACTTCTGGGGTGATCTGATTCTATCACATGTATAAATATTAAATGTTTATATATTATTGCTTTTCACAGGTAAAAATGTGTATAGGGGATAAATCTGCCTACTTTTTTCTTTTTTTCTTGATTTTATTTGAATAATTTCCTGCCCTTTCTCTCTCTAAACTTCCTGCATGCTGCATGTTTTCTCCGTCTTCCAGAAAAACTGTTTCCTAGATTTCCTACTTTCTAACTAATCAGCCAAAGGGATCTACCGAACGTTTTAGAAAATGCAAACTCCATGCAGAAAGGTCCCATATTGGTAAGCGAACCCAGGGCCTTCTTGATGCAAGGCATCACCTCTAACCACTGCACCACTGCGAAGCCATGAAAAATTTTTCCATTTGAGCCATTTAGAACAGAACATTTCAGCTAATGAAGCATTAAAAAATCTTAATGTTTTTAATAAACATTTTGGGAATTATAATATTATGAAGGAGAAGGAGGAGGATTTGAAGGGGATGAACCTGTATTGGTAAAGATAAAAGACTTCCTTAGTAGAAACACTAATTTCTTCCACTGTTTTTTTCCTTAAAAGAATGGGAAATTTGCGCCCTCCACTGGCCACAAACAGCAGTAAGGAATAAAGAGAAGGTGGGAAAATGCTGCCCTCCGGTGGCTGTTTGCTGTAACTGCACCTATTTCATTTTAGCCATTTAGAATAGATCGTTTTAGCCTCCTTGTCTTAATGAAGCTTTATAAAATCTTAATGTTTTTAATAAACAGTTTGGGAATTATAATATTATGAAGGAGAAGTAGGAGGATTTGAAGGGGATGAACCTGTGTTGGTAAAGATAAAAGACTTCCTTAGTAGAAACACTAATTTCTTCCAAACACTGTTTTTTTCCTTAAAAGAATGGGAAATTTGCGCCCTCTGCTGGCCACAAACAGCAGTAAGCAATAAAGAGAAGGTGGGAAAATGCTGCCCTCCGGTGGCTGTTTGCTGTAAATGCACCTATTTCATTTTAGCCATTTAGAATAGATCATTTCAGCCTCCTTGTCTTAATGAAGCTTTAAAAAAGTCTTAAGAAAAGTCTTGGAAAATACAAACTCCACATAGGAATATCCCAAGCCGGGAGGCGAACCCGGGACCTTGTTGATGCGAGGCAACAGCTCTAACCATTGCGCCTCTGCAAAACTATAGCAATTCAGTTTGACCCATTGAGATTAGAAGATTTCACCCCCCATGTCTAAATGAAGCTTCACAAAATCTTAATGTTTTTAATAAACATTTTGGGAATTATAATATTATGAAGGAGAAGGAGGAGGATTTGAAGGGGATGAACCTGTGTTGGTAAAGATAAAAGACTTCCTTAGTAGAAACACTAATTTCTTCCAAACACTGTTTTTTTCCTTAAAAGAATGGGAAATTTGCGCCCTCCACTGGCCACAAACAGCAGTAAGGAATAAAGAGAAGGTGGAAAAATGCTGCCCTCCGGTGGCGGTGTGCTGTAAATGCACCTATTTCATTTTAGCCATTTAGAATAGATCATTTCAGCCTCCTTGTCTTAATGAAGATTTAAAAAATCTTAATGTTTTTAATAAACATTTTGGGAATTATAATATTATGAAGGAGAAGGAGGAGGTTTTGAAGGGGATGAACCTGTGTTGGTAAAGATAAAAGACTTCCTTAGTAGAAACACTAATTTCTTCCAAACACTGTTTTTTTCCTTAAAAGAATGGGAAATTTGCGCCCTCCACTGGCCACAAACAGCAGTAAGCAATAAAGAGAAGGTGGGAAAATGCTGCCCTCCGGTGGCTGTTTGCTGTAAATGCACCTATTTCATTTTAGCCATTTAGAATAGATCATTTCAGCCTCCTTGTCTTAATGAAGCTTTACATTTTTTTTTAATGTTTTTAATGAACATTTTGGGAATTATAATATTATGAAGAAGGAGGAGGATTTGAAGGGGATGAACTTGTGTTGGTAAAGATAAAAGACTTCCTTAGTAGAAACACTAATTTCTTCCAAACACTGTTTTTTTCCTTAAAAGAATGGGAAATTTGCGCCCTCTACTGGCCACAAACAGCAGTAAGGAATAAAGAGAAGGTGGGAAAATGCTGCCCTCCGGTGGCTGTTTGCTGTAAATGCACCTATTTCATTTTAGCCATTTAGAATAGATCATTTCAGCCTCCTTGTCTTAATGAAGCTTTAAAAAAGTCTTAGAAAATACAAACTCCACACAGGAATATCCCAAGCCTGGAGGGGAACCTGGGACCTTGATGATGCGAGGCAACAGCTCTAACCATTGCGCCACTGCAAAGACTATAGCAATCTAGCAACTCTATATTATGGACTGGAGCAGTCGTCAATTCACCGCTTGCAAGTGGCTCAGAATGCGGCAGCTCCCCTGCTGACAGGTAGGATGCACAGGGTGTTACTCAATAAACTAGATACTTGGTTAAGAACTTCTCCTTTATTCCGCAATGACACCATTGAACTCCTGCACAAAAAGGCTATTCCTCCGGAAGAAACCACACATTTTCAGAATAAATGCATATATGCCAACAGGACATTTGTTTAGCACAATCTCACCTATCCTTTTAAAAGAAATTATATTTATCACTTACACCTATAAAGATGTGCTCTTTCAAAAACAAACAAAACCAACTGATTGTGATATGTGCGACCGGATAGGTTCAATACATTTTTTTTATTCAACAGTCCATTGTCCCTCCCTCAGCGTTTTCAGTAGCTGAAAGCAGGATGCCCCCTTTTTTGTGAGACTGTCTGCAAGTTGAGCTTTGGCGCTGTGCCACAACACTTGCTCAACCTTTTGTGTTTGAACGAGCTCCCTTATGCTGCTCATTTCAAAGCGAAGTCTTTTTTCAGAGACAGACTTTGTTGACTTGAGTGCATCGACAAGAGAGTGGTCTGTAATACAGATTATGGGGACAGCATGTTTTAAGTCTCCAGTTTTCAACTCTGAAAACAATGTAGACAGGAAAAGTGCATTATTCAATAAGTGCAATATTCCATCAGACATTGCCAGTGTTTCGCCCGCTACTGTGCTCCGTACAACTTTCTTAACTCTTCGTGACTGCCAGGAGAGTGGTGAAAACTTTCCATCCTTCCCCATGAGGACAATTAGATGTCCTCCTTGTGTTCCTCCGTCAGGAAGATAAGCATCACTGAACACAATCTTGAGATCGCTGTCTCTGCCCAGTTGTCCAAAGTTCAAAGTTGCACTCTTTGTCTCCTCCTACCTCAAGTGGAGGAGTTTAAGTATCTCGGGGTCTTGTTCACGAGTGAGGGTAGGAGGGATCGGGAGATCGACAGGCGGATTGGTTCAGCGTCTGCAGTGATGCGGACGCTGAGTCAATCTGTCTTGGTGAAGAGGGAGCTGAGCCAGAAAGCCAGGCTCTCGATTTACCGGTCGATCTCCATCCCAATCCTCACCTATGGTCATGAGCTTTGGGTAATGACCGAAAGAACGAGATCGCGGATACAAGCGGCTGAAATGAGTTTCCTCCGTAGGGTGGCCGGGCTCAGCCTTAGAGATAGGGTGAGGAGCTCAGACATTCGGGAGGGACCCGGAGTAGAACCGCTGCTCCTCCGGATCGAAAGGAGTCGGTTGAGGTGGTTTGGGCATCTGGTCAGGATGCCTCCTGGACGCCTCCCTGGGGAGGCGTTTCGGGCATGTCCTGCCGGCAGGAGGCCCCCGGGTCGACCCAAGACACGTTGGAGAGGTTACATCTCCAATCTGGTTTGGGAACGCCTTGGGGTCCTGCCGGAGGAGCTGGTGGAGGTGGCCGGGGAAAGGACGGTCTGGAGCTCCCTAGTTGGGATGCTGCCCCCGCGACCCGGACCCGGATAAGCGGAGGAAGATGACGACGACGTCTTCAGTTTGCACACTACTCTTGATAGTTTCATGAATTGTGTTCACAGTCGCATCCTTCATGCTTGACGCCAACATGCTTACATCAAACATTATATCTGGCCTGGTTTGTCTTGCCACCCAAAGAAGCTGACCCACTTTGGATCTGAGTTGATCCTTTTCTCCTGGTAAGAGAAGTGACCCTTGTTGTACAGTGCGTTGGGGGTCCACATGTATGGGCTGCAGTTGTTGGATGTAGGTTTCCTGGTGTATGTGTACCTTTTTGGCAATAGTCACAAAATCCATTCCCACATAACTGAAGTTGTTCTGCTCTTCACGGCCAACTTGAAATGCAGCTCTTAGCTGGGGTATAACTGTTGAAGAGAAGCTCTCTGTTCCCCCCAAATGAAGTCATCCACCCGACAAGCAAGTACTCCAACAACATTGCCTTCTTGACCCGTCCAAAAGAAAACAGCAGGGTCAACCTTTGATATTTTTCCTCCAAGTCTTTGCACAATCTCCTTTACACGATTGTACCAATACAGTGATGCATCTGCTAATCCATACACACATTTTTTTTAGTTTCCACAGTCTTCCGTCGGAGTTTGCTTCTGGTGGAGGTCTGATATAAAGATCATGTGACAGTTCAATTCCTTGTAGAAATGCAGATTTAATATCCATCGAGTTAAGCGTCCATGTTCTCTGGCAGATTACTGCAACAAGCATGCGAAGGGACTCTGAAGCACATGTTGGTGAGTCCTTTTGTAGTTCTGACACTTGTAATTCTTCAAACCCTCTAGCCACCAAACAAACGTGCTTTAGGTTTTAGTCCATCAGACGTCTCCTTCACAGTGCGGGACCCATCTTGTGGAGATTGACTTTTGCTCTTCATCTCTAACCTCTACAAAAACATCATTGTCCTTCCAACTTTTTATCTCGTCTTGTTTTGCAACATCAAACGCTAAATCTCCCATCACGAACACCTCCTCACTTGTACCTGTTACATCCACTTCCATGTCAACTTAAATCTTCCAGTTGTTTGATGTCAACTGAACTGGTGTTTCCTACCAAAGAGTTAGGTTCCACAAGAACCACATTGCACCAGTTTCTATATTTGCCTGTGGCTTTTCCTGCACGGCCCAGCACTTTAGCTGTATGAAGGCCTCCAGTTTCACGATCTTTGTATTTTATCACCTGTCCAGGTTTCAAACAAACAATCTCTGGCTGCACATCACTCTGTGCGTTCCTTTCATATTCTCCTCTTGTTGTTGCAGGTTCTGCTGTAGTTTCTCCAGCATCCTCACCAGCTGTTACTTCTGGTTGTCTCAGTGTGTTTGTGTGCTCTGCAGCCTCCATGTCATCAACAAAGTCTCTTGTCCTCTCCTGACTTAATTTCTGCGTAGTTTTCCAGGTGTAAATCATCTTTCTCGTTGTCCACCTGTTTCAGTCTGAGTTGATGGGCTCTGATACACATTCCACCATGTCTGACAAACACCACTGCACCATCCTGTCCAATGACGACTCCTGGTCCTTTCCACTCTGGTGAGTCCACTCTCTTATAATAGACTTTGTCACCAACTTCATACTTGTCATCTCTATGTCGAATCTGTTTATGCAGAGCTCGTCTTTTTCTTTCTGAACATTCTGCTTCTGTAAATGCTTTTCTTGATGCATGCAGAGCCAAGATGTGATTTACCACCCATTCGATTTTTGTTGTGCCTTCCAATGCAGGTGGTTTGTGTAACGGAATGAAACGACTGTTTCCCCTCTCCTCTGACACAGGACTAGTCTGCATGAGATATGGCCTCAAGGTCTCATGCATTTGCTTCTAACCTGCTTCTTTTCAGCTCAGCAGAAGAATGAAGAATGGAAGTGAAATCAAAATATTAATTACTTTATTATAATCCTATAGAATATAAAGGCAATATGACTTTAAATGTTCCAACAGAACTGATCTCACGTAGCGTTAAAAGACATGACACATTGCTTTCACTGATCCAATCAGAATCTGCCAGATCTGACGGAGGCGTGGTTTTGATGGTGTTTGGTAAAATCTGTCAACTTTTCATTCGACCATAAACCAAAACATCCGAAGTATAAAACTATGCCCACGTCATCTCTAACGCCAGTTCAAAGCATTCTAGAGAAGTTGTCGGAGTGGCCAATCCGTAACTCTCCTCTTCAACCAAAAGAACCAGCGACAAGCTGGAAAGTTCGTTGCTGTTACAACTGCTGCAACGGTTCAGAATAAAAGCTGAACCATCAAGACCCAGGCTTGGGTCTTGCTAGACGCCAACAAAATTGTCGTGACCCGGAAGTATCTCACAGATGGTCTGGTCGGCAACCGATGCTTTTCCTGCCAGCTCCGGCTCCATGAAGGTCAAGCTGGACCTCGACATTCCTGATCTAACGGGGACTTCCGCTCAGGGTATGTAGGCCGACAAATGGCGTCGAATGTGTTCATGAATCTCCTAACTAAAGCTTAACGAGACAACATCACCTTCAGTTCCCATCAGAACTAATCGCTTCTTCGGATTTGCTGGTTCTGAGCAACATTACACCACACCCCATTCACCGTCTCATCCACCTTAGTTACACCATACATTTAGTGTTTAAGTTAGTCTAGTTTAATTTGTTTTTAATAAATTTTTAAACTTTTAAACTTGACTCTCTCTCTCTTCTGTTGTCTCTGAGTGAATACGAAGCTGTTATCTAATCCCTGCATTAAAAAGTTCCAATCTTCTGGTTTAAAATAACCTCACAGATCCGTAAGGCTGATTTCATATTTACTATGCAATCTACGCCTTATGGCTTATTAAATAACATGTAATTTAATTCATTACATTTGTCAGTCACCACAGATGGCAGGTTGGGATTCTGTCCGAACACCAGCTGATATGGACTATAACCATGCATGCTCTGCATAGTGTTTTTAGCCATTATCGCCCAGTCCAATGCAGTATCCGAGTCACAGCTTGTGTCTGTTTTCACTTTCATTGTGATCTCCGTGAGCGCCTGATTATGTCTTTCAAGCAGCCCATTGGTCCATGGGCTGTATGCCGCTGTCTTCTTTACTTCTATGTTGAAGTTCTCTGCCATGTCCCGGACCTCATCATTGTTAAAATCTCCCCCATTGTCACTAAACAGCCTTTTAGGTGGACCATGCACACGTATCTATGGAAGCCCATTCCCGCCACTCAGATAAAAAAAATATTATCTCATAATTATGACTTAGCTATCTCATAATAATGAGATTATTATTAATGAGATCTCATATTATGAGATACTATCTCATTATTATGAGATACTATCTCATTATTATGACTTAGCTATCTCATAATTATGAGATACTTTCTCATTATTATGGCTTAGCTATCTCATTATTAAGAGATAGCATCTCATTATTATGACTTAGTATCTCATTATTATGACTTATTATCTCATAATTATGACTTAGCTATCTCATTATTAAGACATAGCATCTCATTATTATGAGATACTATCTCATTATTATGACCTAGTATCTCATTATTATGACTTATTATCTCATAATTATGACTTAGCTATCTCATTATTAAGATATAGCATCTCATTATTTTGACTTAGTATCTCATTATTATGACTTATTATCTCATAATTATGACTTAGCTATCTCATTATTAAGAGATAGCATCTCATTATTATGAGATACTATCTCATTATTATGACTTAGTATCTCATTATTATGACTTAGCTATCTCATTATTATGAGATAGTATCTCATTATTTTGACTTAGTATCTCATAATTATGACTTAGCTATCTCATTATTATGAGGGCATAGTGTGTTTCTGAGGTATCCTGCCTCCATTACAGTCACAAATCTGGTCCAAGATAGTGTATTTACTATTGGGTTTATATTGTTTTAATACACTTTAGAGGCTTTTTATTAGAGATCGGCACCTATAAACCCACATTTCCAATCATTTTCGTCGACAAATAAAACACTTGCTCTGTATCTTCGTACTCCTACAGTCACGGATAAATAAACATTCAATTTTTTGGACTTTTTCCGTGATGCATTCTTCAAACAGTTCCGTGTCTGCCGCTAAATTTCTTTTCATGACAGGGAAGTCTGTTGCTGTTTAAGCATCCGGGAAACGGCAGAGAATGTCTCAACTACTAGTAGCTAACTGTTAGCATTAGCAACTCCACCATGCAGCAGAACTACTCCAAACTTGTGTTATTTGTGGAGATAAAACATCAACGTTGCGGTGCAGTCAGTGGTAGAGTGGTGCTGTTATCCTATCAGAGGAGAGATTCAGGAAATAAGAGTCCAAAACCTGCCATGTTCAGCTCAGCTGTGATGTGGCTCACTTCTAGCTCTTGAAACAGGTGCGCCAGTGCTTTTTTCAACCAGAGTACAACTAACAAGACATTCATTCAATCAAATGAACCAAATTGATCAATTCAAGAGTCAATGATAGAGTTGCGTTGCTGTTAGCTAATCGGAGGCAAGACAAATCACAGAGACAATGTTTTTACCATAAATGTTTGGAAACATCCATTAAAATGTTGTTGAAAATGAAATAAATGATGCTCGGTTGTTTCGTAACATAACCATAAAAATCAGGTCTACAATACATGGGAGCGGGTCGAAGCAGTGTAAGTCTCTGGGCGACGCCAAATTAGATGCCATGTTTCCTTCTACGGGAGCCCTTGAGGACAAAATGCATTTACAGATTTGACACAAATGGTCACAAAACTTTCTCCATTCTTAAGTGTTGTTGTTTTACAAATTTACCTCTTAAATTGTTGCCAGTGATGAAAGGAAGTCTACTGTGCTCGTTATTTTGCTAAAGTTTGCACCCCCCAGGGGTCTCATTTATCAAACATTGCGTGGAATCTTTACTAAAACCGTACTTAAAGGGACTTTACGGAGTTTTGAATTTTTATGCTTGCAATTGCCCCCTCAGACCAAAAGCGTAACGGCAGCTTCAATAGTAGGCTCGTGCACCAGGCGCACATGCTGTACGTGTACACTCCTTAACGAAAATAACAGCTGAGACAGTCCTGTGTGTGTGTGTGGCCTGGAGGACAGAGTACAGGAGAACGCGCAGCTAATTAATTAAATAATTTGGTTCTGTACCTTTCTCTTCAGCACAGCCGACAAAGGTTTATGATGGGTCAGTCCTCCTGCATGCTCAGATCATTCCCTTCCCTTGCTTGAAAAATTGTTCCAAAATGAAAGTTGAACCCACATCTTTTTTATCTGTGAATTCAATGCTGTTCGGCGAGTCTCAAATAAAAATTTGGGCATCTTACTGTAAAAAAAGTATACCATTAATGTAAAAAAGAAACTCTAATTGAACTATGTTCACATTGAGAATCGAATCCAGGACATTTTACAAGGTGAGCTACATTCTAGTACAGGGATCGGCAACCTGTTCCCATCAAAGAGCCATTATTACCCGTTTCCCACAGTAAAGAAAACACTGGGAGCCACAGCAGCCACGGCGTTGTGGGCGGGGCCTACCCTCAGACAGCAGCCAGTACCGGTCGCTCGTGTACGTCAAAGTTATCTTTCATAAAAAGATAATCAATAAAACGATTTATATAAAATGGATCCAGAAGTTGTAGCCCGTCTCTGCCTACAATATTTTGATCTTTTTCACCCTGTTGGTGGTTTCACTGAGCAGGTGCCACTTTTGTCATACGTTTCTTTTTAAAACATGTTTAGACTGTTCAGAATACAAATCCAGGCTCTGTCACGTTTGATTGTTGTAATTAAACTTTGTAGGTGGGGAAGGTCAGAAAAGGATCCGATCAATTTGTTTTTCCCTCATTTACAGTGACGGAGAAAACGGCGCAGTGCTCCTGGCTCTGGTGTTAATCCAGTTAAATTTTATCTCTTTGCAACAATTATCACAAGAAAACAAAACAGTTAAAAGCAGGGCTTGTGTTGACCGGACAGTTACCGTATTTGACCGTTTATTTTGACGGAGAAAGAATAGAAAGAATTACCCCGACACATGCAGACGAACTGACATTTTATTTGTTTCGCACATCGCAGATGTAGCTAAATCACTCAAGAAAAGATTCCCCATCTGAACATCTGAGCTGGACACTGCTCAGCGCAGCTCGCTGTCAGCGCGTACGTACAGTGCACAGCGAGCTGAAGATGTGGAGAGGGGCTTGGAGCGCGTCACAGAACCAGAGCGCATGCAGGAAGATTCCTCCGACTGAAGCAAGACTTGTCACTTAGAAAATGTTCCCGGATTATGAAACTTTGGCTGAATAGTGCTTGTTCCTGTCTCCAATGTGGCGACACATCCAGGAGCCTGTCTGAGGAGAAGCCCAGAATCTCACATCCTCTTCAGCTCAGAAAGCACCTATGATTACGCACAAGCGTGACCCGTCAACCCGGTCTCACAGTAAGACCGGGTTGGAACTGTTCAGGTTTACGCAGACAATCTTTACATTTAGAATTGGCATACAGATGTAAAATTAATGCAGTAAAATATAAAGCATTTTATTTAAATATCCATTGTGACGTGCACCGTCTACTTTTGGCCACAAGAGGCCCTCGGTCTGCTGCCTGCACGGCTGCAGGCTGTTAGGTAAATTGAGCTTCCCTGTTAAAAGGGAGCTCTTGAAGGTATTCTGGGAGAGATGTGCAGATGGGTGTTGGCACGGAGGTGTTTGCTCTCCTCTCTAGCTCTCCTCGCTTACAGACGTTAAAGTCTTCGTTCGTTCGTGGTATTTCTTCGTTCGCTACCTGAGTGGTATTTTCGTTTGTTCTGAAACCTTAGTGGTAATTTTGTGTTTGATAATATTAATAGTAGTTTGTGTGTCCTCGTTACAGAGAGACTTTGCTCACCCTTTTGGTGCAGTTTTGTGTTTACCGTTTAGCCTTATTCCTAGCCTTATTCCAGCCTATGTGCTGCGCTTTTAGTTTATTATTAGATACCGTTTTTCTTTATTGGGAAATTCCTTCGTTTATTAATACCCAGTTTTGGATGACCCTTTTGTTCCCTTTTCAGCCTAGAGCTTCGTTTTTGTTTAATAAATATCTTATAGAGAACTGTAAAAGTGTTTGTTTCATTACAGTACAAAATCTTCTTTACTCCCTTAACCACATCGTGCTCCTAGCGAAGCCGAGGGACGTAAAAGAGTGGGGGCTCGTCCGGGATTTTTTGTTATTTATAACATTTTTACCCGAAATTTTAATTTGTACTGTGCTTGAAACTAACCTTTTATTTTTTCTCTTAGAGGCGAAGCAGGAATCATGTCTACCTTTGACGTACAGGCATTTGTGGAGGCTCCATCGCGCCGGCTGCTGGAGAATTGCAGAAAATCCGATCTGCAGCAGGTTGCCGCCCACTTCAGTCTGCTCGTCCTCAAGCAGCTAACGAAAGACGCCCTACGTCAGTTCGTCTTGGATTTCCTGGTTGCACAAGAGATTCTTCCGCCTGTGTCACGCCCTCCGTCACCACCGGTGACTAACGAAGAGGAGAGGATGGAGAAGCCTGAACTAGCCTGTTCCTCGGAGTCCGCTTCACCTCAGCAGAGCCCTTCGTCGTCTCCGTTAACCGGAGCTCGCCTGAAACTCCGACTGGCTCGTTTGCACATTGAGGCCGAGGAACGCGCTCTGGAAAGAAAGCTTCGACATGAGATTGAACTTAAAAGACTGGACGCGGATATTCGGCTGAGAGAACTTGAGCTCACATTACAGAGCAGGAAGCGTGATCCTGCCACGTTTCGGACTGTTCAACCAGCCGAGGACTCAGACGCCGCCATTTCGCCTCCCCTTGGGGATGTCCGACCGCCATCTGAGACTCCGCTTACTCCTACGTCTTCTACGACACCATTCGACATCAGCAAATGCCTCACGCTCCTGCCTCCCTTCCGAGAGACTGAAGTGGATGGGTACTTCCTTGCTTTCGAGAGGATGGCTGCGATACTCCGGTGGCCTCGCGATGTCTGGCCTTTGCTTTTGACCTGTAAGTTGACAGGTAAGGCTCTTCAGGTGGTGTCTGCTTTGTCTCTAACAGACAGTGCTAATTATGATACGGTTAAGTCTACTGTTTTGCACGCTTACGAACTCGTACCGGAAGCCTACAGGCAACGGTTCCGCTCTGAAACGCCGCGAGACAATCAGTCTTTTGTCGAGTACGCTCATAACAAATCGGTTTTGTTTGAAAAATGGTGTGTTGCTTCTCATGTCACTTCGCTAGCTGAGCTCAAAGAGCTAATCCTATTAGAGGAATTTAAGAGACATGTCCCCGAAAGAATTGTGCACTACTTAAATGAACAGAAGGTTACTTCCTTCTCCGAAGCCGCCTTACTCGCTGACCAGTTTTCTCTCACACATCGAGTCAAAGAAACTCGTTCAGAGCCCGTACGAGGAGTCAAATCTCCTCCTAAACTTCGCCCTGCTACTGAGAGTTCTGAGTGTTTTTACTGCCACAAGCGTGGCCATGTCATCAGAGACTGTTATGCTCTAAAGCAGAAAAACAGACGAAACGGCGACTCGCCCAGAAAAACCCGACCGGAAGTGGCTCTTTGTTCATTGAAACCCTGTGCTGGGATGAACGTAACCAAGCCCAACTCATGCTACAAACCATTTTTGTCAGAGGGGCGTGTATCACTTCCGGGTTCTGCAACAGATGAAAAAGTGGTGATATTAAGAGACACCGGAGCTTCACAAACGCTAATTAAAAAGAACGTTTTGCCTTTTTCCGAAATGAGCCGAGCTGGCTACTCTGTGATTTTACAAGGCATTGAAATGAGAACAGTTACTGTTGAAGTGCATCAGATTAATCTGTCTTGTCCTTTAGTTTCTGGTATTTTCGCTGTGGCTGTAGTGGACGATCTGCCAACGAAAGGGGTGGATCTTATCCTGGGAAATGATGCCGCAGGTGGTTTGGTTGTGCCTGTTCCTGAGCTCATCACAGAACCAGAGGTGCAAGAGAGTACCGACAGTTTACCAGCGTGTGTGTTAACTCGAGCTCAAGCAAAGAGGGATCCAGATATAACCCTCCAAGATTCCGTTCTGAGCAAGCTTTTCTCAGATTCTGGTAAACACCCCGATTCTGCAGTTCGTGTGTTGCCTCAGGTTAATCCTGAGAACTTCCCCATAACCTGTGATGCGCTAGTGGAAGCTCAAAATTCGGATGAATCTCTGAAGCCCTTCTTTGCCCTAGCTTGTGCTGATGTTCGCTCGGCTAGTGGCACTACTGCTTATGTGCTAGAAAAGGACATTTTGTTTCGGTGTTGGGCTCAGCCCTCTGCAAAAGGGGCTGACTGGGGGAATGTGAAACAGATCGTGGTACCTGTTAAGTTCCGTCCCCACATTTTGGCTTTAGCTCACGAGAGTGACTGGTCTGGACATTTGGGAATAAACAAAATGTATGAGTCCATATTGCGCCATTTCTTTTGGCCCGGATTAAAACGCCAGGTCTCGGACTATTGTAAGTGTTGTCCAACCTGCCAGACCGTGGGAAAACCAAACCAGAAAATAAGACCAGCACCCTTACATCCCACTCCTGTGATCTCCACCCCGTTCGACCATATAGTCATCGACTGTGTAGGTCCACTTCCTCCATCTCGTTCAGGAAAGAAATACCTTCTCACTATTATGTGTTCTGCCACCCGCTTTCCTGAGGCTGTACCGTTATCTTCCATTACAACTGCTAACATCGTTAAGGCCCTAACAGGTTTCTTTTCTGTGTTTGGAATGCCTAAAGTCATACAATCGGACCAGGGCACCAACTTTACCTCACGGGTTTTTGCTCAAGTAGCAGAGACCTTGCACATTGAACATCGCAAGTCTTCTAGTTACCACCCGGAAAGCCAGGGAGTCGTGGAAAGATGGCATCAGACTCTGAAGTCCATGTTAAAGAAATATTGTTTTACCTCTGGCAGATCTTGGGAAGATGGTCTGCCATTTGTGTTATTCGCTGCTCGGGACACCATTCAGGAATCTACTGGATTCAGTCCCCACCAACTTGTTTTTGGCCACTCTCCACGGGGCCCCCTCAAAGCCCTAAAAGAGAAGTTTTTGTGGCCAGCTCCTTCTGCAGGTGTTAGTGCACCTTTGTTTGTCAAGACATTCCAGAAAAGGTTAAGGGAGGCTAATCTACTAGCTCAGCAACACTTAAGCAAAGCAAAGCAGAAAATAAAAGTGAAGTTTGACAAAAAGGCAGTTGTCAGAGTGCTACACCCTGGAGACCAGGTTTTGTTATTGAGCCCTGTTGTGGGTTCCTCTTTGTCTCCAAAGTTTGAGGGTCCTTTTGAGGTTCTCTCCAAGCTCAATGAAACCAATTATGTAATCAGGACTCCTCTAAGGAGGAAGAAAACCATGACTTGCCATATAAATCGTTTGAAGCTATTTCATGAACATGTTACTGCTGTGACTCAGCCTTGTTTAGTCTCTGCAGATGTTTCTCCCCCACTGCCTGCTACTGTGCCAGATGATACTGTGACGTGGAGTTCGCTTCCCCCTGTTACCCCACGTCTCTGCAACTCCGAAGCTCTCTCCAACCTGTCGTCCAGTTTGGGTCACCTCACCGCTTCGCAACAGGAGGAGCTTTCTCATTTAATTCACTCTTTTCTAGAACTCTTTTCAGATGTGCCCAGTCAGACCCACCTAATAACTCATGACATCAGCCTTACTGATTCCGTCCCCGTTCGTATGCACCCTTACAGGGCTAACCCGATGAAGAGGGAGCTAATGAAAAAGGAGGTAACTTATCTATTAGAACATGGCCTAGCAAAGCCCAGCACCAGTTCCTGGAGCTCGCCATGTTTATTGGAAAATAAACCTGATGGCTCATATAGGTTTGTTACGGACTACCGCAAGTTAAATGCTAAAACCGTCCCTGATTCGTTTCCTTTGCCTCGTGTAGAAGACTGTGTGGATAGTGTGGGGACAGCCACGTTTGTCACTAAACTAGATCTTTTAAAAGGCTATTGGCAGGTGCCACTAACTCCATTTGCATCTAAAGTGTCTGCTTTCGTCACTCCAGATAACCTGCTCCAGTACACCGTGTTGCCGTTCGGGTTGAGGAATGCCCCCGCTACTTTCCAGCGTCTAGTGAACCAGGTTTTGGGTGATGTGCCTCATTGCAGTGCGTATCTTGATGACATAGTCATCTACACTCAGTCCTGGGATCTGCATCTCCAGATTTTAACTCAAGTCTTTGACCGCTTAAAGATGGCTAATCTGACCCTAAACCTCGTCAAGTGTGAGTTCGTGAAAGCCACTGTCCGTTATTTAGGGAAAGAAGTAGGACAGGGCCAAGTGAGGGCGCTGTCTGATAAAATCCAGGCTATTGTTTCATTTCCGCCACCGACCACACGCAGAGAACTCCGTCGATTTCTGGGCATGACCGGTTATTACCGCTGTTTTTGCCGTAACTTCTCCACTGTTGCTAAACCTCTCACAGACATGCTAAGCACCAACATCCCATTCTCTTGGACCTCCGAATGTAACCAAGCTTTCCTTGCTCTGCGTGACCTACTGTGTTGTGCTCCAGTTCTTACAGCTCCTGACCTTTCTCGACCTTTCAAGCTTGAGGTCGATGCCTCTGATGCCGGAGCCGGGGCTGTGCTTCTCCAGGAAGATGCTGGTGGACTTGATCACCCCATCTGCTACTTCTCAAGGAAGTTTAACATAGCACAAAGTCACTATTCCACAATAGAGAAGGAGACCCTAGCCCTTATATGGGCCCTGCAACATTTTTCTGTTTATGTTGGCAACAGTGCATTCACCACCATTGTTTTCACAGATCATAATCCGCTGATTTTCCTCCACCGAATGTACAACCACAATCAGCGCTTGATGAGATGGGCCCTCCTCCTCCAGGAATTCAGCTTGGACATCCGCCACAAGAAAGGGACGGAAAACCTCATGGCTGACGCCCTTTCCCGCAGTTTTTCGATTGAGACTCCCTTGTAGGTTTTAGATTGTTCGATCTCTGATAAGGCTAGTGTTGTCTGTTCATTCAGACATCTCGGGAACACTCCGCGGCGCTGGGGATCAGCGCCGTGAGATATTTTGTGTTTAATCTGCCCACCTTTGAGATCTAGGGGTTAGTTAGTTAGTTTTTTTTGTGTGTAGATAGCGGGAGTTCTCTTTAGTTCGTTCGGTTACAACAACTGTGGCCATTTTTATTTCCTTTTTAGTTGTTGTTTTGAGGGGGGGAGTGTGACGTGCACCGTCTACTTTTGGCCACAAGAGGCCCTCGGTCTGCTGCCTGCACGGCTGCAGGCTGTTAGGTAAATTGAGCTTCCCTGTTAAAAGGGAGCTCTTGAAGGTATTCTGGGAGAGATGTGCAGATGGGTGTTGGCACGGAGGTGTTTGCTCTCCTCTCTAGCTCTCCTCGCTTACAGACGTTAAAGTCTTCGTTCGTTCGTGGTATTTCTTCGTTCGCTACCTGAGTGGTATTTTCGTTTGTTCTGAAACCTTAGTGGTAATTTTGTGTTTGATAATATTAATAGTAGTTTGTGTGTCCTCGTTACAGAGAGACTTTGCTCACCCTTTTGGTGCAGTTTTGTGTTTACCGTTTAGCCTTATTCCTAGCCTTATTCCAGCCTATGTGCTGCGCTTTTAGTTTATTATTAGATACCGTTTTTCTTTATTGGGAAATTCCTTCGTTTATTAATACCCAGTTTTGGATGACCCTTTTGTTCCCTTTTCAGCCTAGAGCTTCGTTTTTGTTTAATAAATATCTTATAGAGAACTGTAAAAGTGTTTGTTTCATTACAGTACAAAATCTTCTTTACTCCCTTAACCACATCGTGCTCCTAGCGAAGCCGAGGGACGTAAAATCCATTCATTATTTTACAAGTACAGAGAGCTGCATCAGATGGATGGAAGAGCCGCATGCGGCTCCAGAGTCACGGGTTGCCGACCCCCGCTCTAGTAGCATTCACAGTATCTGTAACTTTTATATCCTTGATGACACCTGAAACAATGTCAAACCAAAGAACGGTTCGAAGCGAAAATGGCTATTTTGTTGCTAATTTGCAGGAAATATCTAGAAGAAAGTTCTACAGAAAGTAGCTAAGGGTCCTCAGAAATGTAGCTAGCTTTGTCACTAGGCGTTAGGAACAGCGACAGAGTGGCACTGCCTCTCTCTCTGCTGCTAAAGCTACTGATAGCAAATACTACTGGCTATGCCTGAGCATGAACGCACATGAAGCAGCCTGGTCGTCCCGAGCAGCTCTCTTTTTCTGTGATTCTACAGAAAAACAGGCAATCACAGTAAAAATGCCAGGGCTCATTCTACAGGACCAGGGCATTGCAGGAGAATGTATGAAGAAGAAATTTATTATTTCTATACATGTTTTGGCTGTCAAACTTCCATAATGCCCATTTAAGCTCAGCAAAAAAAATGTACTTACGCCAAGTAGGTTTGTGATCTATCAAACATGGAGTACGCACAGCTGTATGCAATCTCCGCTTCATAAATCAGAGACTAACGAGAAAGTTTCTCAGCTGCATTTTAGTCACATCCCACCCTCACCACGCCCACTTACTTCCATAAATAGTCAATGCAAAGTGCCTTGTGGATCTCATGCGTATACATAAGCCGGCTGTTGCAGCGCTCCACCAATGACATGGCGACCGTAGATCAAGGCAGATCAAGGAAGCGCAATTTCACAAGCAGAAATTGAGGTACTTGTGGGTGAGGTGAAGAAATGAAAGGAAGTGCTTTTGCAAAACAAATAAGAGAAAATCCATGGAGTGGCACAGCGTTGCTGAAGCTGTCAATGTTGGGAATTCTTCAGAGAGATCTGTGGCGGATATAAAAAAAAAAGGTCCGACCCCCAGTCTCCAAGGTGAAAGTCACATGCACTAACCAGTCACCCAAACGCACATCTCCCTTGACCAAGTAGCCAGAGCACATCATTAATTGGGTTACAGTGACAGGACACACACACTGTCACAGACGCAAGACATTCTGTCTTAATATGTCCCCCTGCTGATATTCTGCATTCCGTATTCTGCGCTTCAGGCTATGTGTGTGTGTGTGTGTGTGTGTGTGTGTGTGTGTGTGTGTGTGTGTGTGTGCGTGTGGGGGTTCTTGTTCTGTGTGAAAACAAAGCGGTACAAGTGATAATGCTGCACGATTTCATGATTTTATCCTTCTCAGCAGCAGCACTGCAGGTGCTCTCCATGTCCAAAATGTGCGTAAGCAAGGTCCTTAGTCAACTTAAAGTTGCGCACATTTTTCCGCTAAGTTTTCTTTCGTAAATCCCGAAGTTTGTGTGGAAAGTTGCTTACGCAGTTTTCCGACCCCGTTTAGTGCGTAAACAAGCTTGATAAATGAGGCCCCAGGGCTTTTTGACCCTAACCGGCATCTGTTGGTGAGATCTTACTCCAACACGGGCAGCGTTAGGCCCGGCTACTTGGGCTGAAGCCCCGAATGTTTCATGAAAAGCCCCGGATCTAAATCGCGGAAGTAACATGCAGTACCAAAGTCCAACAGAGAGGGAGCAGCTGGCAGTAGTTTGTATACAGCCTGCCTGAGCCTCCACCACTGAAGAAGAAGCCCTTCAGCAGCCGGCTTCTTCTACACTCTCTGCCTGAAACGCATGAGTGAAGATGGACATAAGGACGTTTTTTAGACAAAAAGTACGACAGAACCCCAGCTTTGATGAGACTGGTGTTAACTCAGGTTTGTGAGTCTTATTTGAAAATATTTGTTGTGCTGCTGGTTTGCCTAAAGTTAGCTTACTATCAGGTAAAGTGGATGGAGAAAGAAAGGGAATATTTACTATCATCTCACACTAAACACTAACAGGAACAATTATCTGCCCTGAAAATGCTTAATATGTAGCTTCAGATTAAAAATTATGTGGTAGAAGACATATATGATGTTGACTAGTGCAGGTCACGTGTGTGTGTGTGCGCGCGCCCCAGATCTTCTTCAGTCCTAAATCTGCCCCTGCTCCAACACAGAAATACTGCTTGCTTGCAACAAATAAGGAATCTACCTCCCCATCACCAGGAAAAACACACTGTCACTTTAAGGTAAACTGCTGCAAACGTATTAAAATATGAGTAACGATGACCTTTAAGAATTCTAGCCAAGCAACTTTTGCTCATTTATCACATTTAAGAATATTTACCTTATTTTATGTAATGATTTTTTTCTAGAGTCAGAAGTCAGAGTTCTGTTTTTAGAATAAACATAAGATGAAATATCTTAAAAATCTGTTTATGCGTTGCATGTTGCAGACACTTAAAACACTCACAATCAAAGCACCTTTCTCCTTTCACCGTGAAGGAGATGAAGTAACAATTAGACACCTCTGAAAGTTTTATCAAAAGCATTTTAATGCAAATGTCGATTTAAGTGCAGGTACAGTTTATTGTTCTATAATAATTGCCCAAAAATATGTCTTTTAAATCTCAGTGTTAACGGATGAGAAGGATCTAATGTACAAAATGTACTTTTGGATTACCAAGAAATAAAAGATTAATGACGGTCCAGAGCAGTATAAGTCAACAGCCGTCTTCCTCACATCCTGACAAACGCCTCTGATGCAACATAATGTCAGACAGCAGCCGTAAATCATGTTAAGTGTAAAGGTCAGAGATGAAACGTGGTTTCTCAGAGATGGGTTTATAATTCACACACACACACACACACACACACACACACACACACACACACACACACACACACACACACACACACACACACACACACACACACACACACACACACACACACACACACACACACACACACACACAAAGAATTGCATGGCATTTATGGAGAAGGTGAATACCACAATAAAAACTACACAATTTCCTTATCAGGAAGAGGGATGGGCTCTTCTTTATCAGCCCTGCAATCCAGGGGGTTTACAGCTTCTTGGTTGTCATAGCAGCACCTGAAAGGCACACAGATAAAACCATTTTTCCATCATTAACCTGCTACATACATGCAGTTATTACAGGTTTGTGTGTCTCCTCACCCTCTTTAGAAAATTCCCTGCTCCTTTCGACGGTCGATGTCTCTCTTCAGCTGGCAGGTGGCGCAGACGGGGCAGCAGTGGGCCACCATGTAGTCGTTGCACATAGACCCCTGGATGCACAAACCAGTTTGTGTGAGAGGCTGCAGCACTGATGCATCAGCATTTTATACACGGGAAGTTTAACACAGGGGCGCAGTTAGAGTGTAAGCATTTAGCGTTCGCATTAAGGAGGGACTTCTACCCGAGCTGTAAATAATCTTACCTGGCAACGGTGGGCTGGCAAATAAAATGAATAAACAGTAAAGCATTTAAATATTCTGCCTTAAACTGTCAGTGTTGCACCCTCTTCAGGTAAAAACTCTGCACTGCATTTGAATTTAAATCTTCCATCGCTATTGGCTAAGAGGTAACTATGGCGTTAGCTGGTACCATATGATGTCACATTGTTAGCAGCTCCACCCTCTTGGTCTGCCAGGCAACTCCTCTTTGTGGCGGATTTTTCAAACGGGAAATGGGAGTGGAGTTGGACTCTGGTAGCGGGTGACTTGATTAATTAAAATAATCATTGACAGTCGAAGGATCTTTCATGGCGGTTAAAACGAAGAGTCGGAGTACCCGGCCCAGAGGGTTACCGGGGTCCCACCCTGGAGCCAGGCCTGGGGTTGGGGCCCGTGAGCGAGCGCCTGGTGGCCGGGCTTTCGCCCATGGGGCCCGGCCGGGCCCAGCCCGAACCGGATACATGGGCTCGTCCAACTGTGGACCCACCACCCGCAGGAGGAACATGAAGGGTCCGGTGCAATGCGAATCGGGTGGCAGACCAAGGCGGGAGCCTTGGCGGTCCAATCCCCGGACAAGAAAACTAGTTTTTGGGACATGGAACGTCACCTCGCTGGCGGGGAAGGAGCCGGAGCTTGTGGCAGAGGTTGAGCGGTACCGGCTAGATATAGTCGGACTCACCTCGACACATTGCATTGGCTCTGGAACCCGAGACCTGGAGAGGGGTTGGACACTCTACTTTGCTGGAGTTGCTCCGGGTGAGAGGCGGAGGGCTGGGGTTGGCTTTTTGTTAGCCCTGAGACTCTCTGCCTGTGTGTTGGGGTTTACCCCGGGGGACAAGAGGGTAGCTTCCTTGCGCCTTCGGGTCGGGGAACGGGTCCTGACTGTTGTTTGTGCTTATGGGCCAAATATCAGTTCAGAGTATCCACCCTTTTTGGAGTCCCTGGGACGAGTGCTAGATAGTGCTCCATCAGGGGGCTCCATTGTCCTGCTGGGGGACTTCAATGCTCACGTGGGCAATGACAGCTTGACCTGGAGGGGTGTGATTGGGAGGAACGGCCCACCTAATCTGAACTCGAGCGGTGTTTTGTTATTGGACTTCTGTGCAAGCCGCAGTTTGGCCAAAACGAACACCATGTTCGAACATAAGGATGCCCACCGGTACACTTGGTACCAGGGCAGCCTAGGTCACAGGTCGATGATAGATTTTGTAGTCGTATCATCTGACCTGCGGCCGTATGTTTTGGACACCCGAGTGAAGAGAGGGGCGGAGCTGTCAACTGATCACCACCTGGTGGTGAGTTGGATCAGATGGCAAGGGAACATGCCGCGTAGACCTGGCAGACCCAAACGCATAGTGAGGGTCTGCTGGGAACGCCTGGCAGAAGAACCTGTCAAGACGGTCTTCAACTCCCACCTCCGGCAGAGCTTTGACCACGTCCCGAGAGCAGTGGGGGACATTGAGTCCGAGTGGGCCTTGTTCCACTCTGCGATTGTCGAGGCGGCTGTTGCTAGCTGTGGTCGTAAGGTGGCCGGTGCCAGTCGTGGTGGCAACCCCCGTACCCGCTGGTGGACACCAGAGGTTCGGGGAGCCGTCAGGCTGAAGAAGGAGGCCTACAGGGCGTGGCTGGTCTGTGGGTCTCCGGAGGCAGCAGACAGGTACCGGATAGCCAAGCGGGGTGCAGCAGTGGCAGTTGCCGAGGCAAAATCTCGGGCGTGGGAGGAGTTTGGTGAGGCCATGGAGAAAGACTATCGATCGGCTCCAAAGAGGTTCTGGCAAACTGTCCGGCGCCTCAGGAGAGGAAGGCAGCAACTCGCTCACACTGTTTACAGTGAGGATGGGGAGCTGCTGACGTCAACTGAGGCTATAGTCGGATGGTGGAAGGAATACTTTGAGGAGCTCCTCAATCCCACCAATGCGCATTCCGAGGAGGAACCAGAGCTGGGAGGCCTGGGGATGGACTGTCCGATCTCGGGGGCAGAAGTTGCTGAGGTAGTCAAACAACTACACAGCGGCGGAGCCCCGGGGGCGGATGAGGTTCGTCCTGGGTATCTCAAGGCTATGGATGTTGTAGGGCTGTCATGGTTGACACGCCTCTACAACATTGCGTGGTCATCGGGGGCAGTTCCTAGGGAGTGGCAGACCGGCTGGTGGTCCCCATCTTTAAGAAGGGTGACCTGAGGGTGTGTTCCAACTATAGGGGGATCACACTCCTCAGCCTCCCTGGAAAGGTCTACGCCAAGGTACTGGAGAGGAGGGTCCGATCGATAGTTGAATCTCAGATAGAGGAGGAGCAATGTGGTTTTCGTCCTGGCCGTGGAACTGTGGACTAGCTCTATACCCTTGCAAGGGTGATGGAGGGGGCATGGGAGTTTGCCCAAGCAATCCACATGTGCTTTGTGGATTTGGAGAAGGCTTATGACCGTGTCCCCAGGGGCATCCTGTGGGGGACGCTCCAGGAGTATGGGGTGGGTGGCTTTCTGTTAAGGGCCATTCAGTCCCTTTACCAGAGGAGCGTGAGTTTGGTCCGCATAGCCGGTAGTAAGTCGGACCTGTTCCCAGTGAGGGTTGGACTCCGCCAGGGCTGCCCTTTGTCACCGGTTCTGTTCATCACTTTTATGGACAGAATTTCTAGACGCAGCCGTGGTGTGGAGTGTGTCGAGTTTGGTGGCAGGAGAATCTCGTCTCTGCTTTTTGCGGATGATGTGGTCCTCCTAGCTTCATCCAGCTCTGACATTCAGCTCTTGCTGGGTAGGTTCGCGGCCGAATGTGAAGCGGCTGGGATGAGGATCAGCACCTCCAAATCTGAGACCATGGTTCTCGACCGGAAAAGGGTGGCTTGCCACCTCCGGGTCGGGGGAGAGGTCCTACCTCAAGTGGAGGAGTTTAAGTATCTCGGGGTCTTGTTCACGAGTGAGGGTAGGAGGGATCGGGAGATCGACAGGCGGATTGGTTCGGCGTCTGCAGTGATGCGGACGCTGAGCCGATCTGTCGTGGGGAAGAGGGAGCTGAGCCAGAAAGCCAGGCTCTCGATTTACCGGTCGATCTACGTCCCAATCCTCACCTATGGTCATGAGCTTTGGGTAATGACCGAAAGAACGAGATCGCGGATACAAGCGGCCGAAATGAGTTTCCTCCGTAGGGTGGCCGGACTCAGCCTTAGAGATAGGGTGAGGAGCTCGGACATTCGGGAGGGACTCGGAGTAGAACCGCTGCTCCTCCGGATCGAAAGGAGCCAGTTGAGGTGGTTTGGGCATCTGGTCAGGATGCCTCCTGGACGCCTCCCCGGGGAGGTGTTTCGGGCATGTCCTGCCGGCAGAAGGCCCCCGGGTCGACCCAGGACACGTTGGAGAGGTTACATCTCCAATCTGGTCCGGGAACGCCTTGGGGTCCTGCCGGAGGAGCTGGTGGACAAGGCCGGGGAGAGGACGGCCTGGAGCTCCCTAATTGGGATGCTGCCCCCGCGACCCGGACCCGGATAAGCGGAGGAAGGCGAAGACGAAGACGAAACGAAGACATTGACAGTCTTCTACTTTTTGAATGAATAATTTTTCAAAAGCAAAGCATGTTTTTAATGTTAATGAGATCGATGTCACAAAATATAAGATGTAAGAATTTAAAATGTACTTGATTTCTTAGTTTAAGTATTTTTTTGATAACAAAAATAAATTTATTTAATTAGACATAATGTACAAAATTCTTCATTTTTATAATTTAACTATTTTTTATATTTTAATTATTTTTGATGATTTATTTCATTCACATTTGCGTATAATTTTCTTTAAAACAGGAAGAAAATACTTGAGGACCATCCTCAGAAGCAACACGACTAAATTTACATATCACAACACTAGTTTAAAGACTAAAAAGTTATTTTATTTGTGTTTTTATCGCAATAACACCATCAAAGTCAGTAAAATACACGTCTTCCTGTTTCCATTCCACATTGCCTTCTCCATTATCACCATTCTTCCCTCTGATTTATGCTTTGACCCTTTGGACGGACTTAATCTTTATTATGGGATTTATGACGCTGATGTAGATACATGTTGTTCCTCCTCAGCTGTTCCGACGGGGTTAGGGTTAACCGTTAACCTTTCCTAATTAAAGTGACAATTTGTTGTTTTCACCGTTAATCTCTGGAAACATCTATCGAAATGTTGTTGAAAATGAATTAAACGACACCCAGCTGTTGAGAAATATTGGCGGCTTTGTAACATATAACCATAAAAATCAGGTCCAAAATATATGGGAGAGAGTCTAAGCCCCAGTCCCAATACTCGGCCTGCAGTCTTCAGCAAAGTGCACTTGGAGAAAGTGCTCTGTAAGGCTTTGATGCGTGGTTCACACGTGTGCAAATAATTGCCGAATTGAGTCAGGGAGCATTGTGTCATCGATCGCAATGCATGCCGGGGTAATGGTCACTGTGATACTTTCTTCAAAAACCTTTATTAAAAACTTTCAAAGAAAAAAGCCAAACAGGTATTTGAAATAAATTTAACTTCATTGCTACTTTGCCGGGCTGCGCAGTGGCGCGGAGGTTAGAGCAGTTGCCTTGCAGCAAGAAGGTCCTGGGTTTGCACCCCCCCCCCCCCCCCACACACACACACACACACACACAACCTACGTGGACAAAACGGGTTCAGACAATGGATGGATGGATGGATGCTGCTTTGCCTCTACTTTCAGAGCATCCGCTAATCATCCTAGTACGAACTAATTTCATTAGAAAACATATATTTTTAGAAAAGGAACTTGAGCTTTCAGTCCTGCAGCAATGAATTGTGGGTAATACCTTGCAGCTCAAGGGTGCAAAAAGGGCGTGATCTACTTCTGCACTTGAGATTCGGGAAACCCTATGGGCTCGCACCCCTGATCGTGCAATTGAAGGGCGCATGGGTGGAAGTGCGAGTATCTGGATCGGACCACAGTCTCTGGGCAATGCCATGTTTCCTTCTACGGGAGCCCGTGAAGACGAAACACATTTACTGTTTTGTAACAAATGGTAAAATTTTCACTATTCATAAACGTTGTTTAACACATTTATCTCTTCACTCGTTGCCAGTGATGAAAGGGAGTCTGATGTGCTCGTTATTTTGCCTGAGGTTGCACTCCCAGGGATTTTTGACCCTAATGGTCATCCATTGATAAGGTCTTACTCGAGCACAAAAAAAAACTGCTTGTGTGAAATAATTTTGGGAATGTACTACCCCTTATTGCCAGGGTAAATACACACTGTCACTTTAAGACGGTAACAAATGTAGTTTTATTTTTTAAACAAAATTTTCAAGTTACAAGTTGCAACTCAGTTATTATTTATTATATAAAAAGGTTAAACGTTTTTGACGGCAAAACAGAATCTAGAAGTAATTTTAAATATATTTGAAGTCATCATTTACTGCATTATCAGATCATTTTTGACTATTGAATGCAGACAAATCGGACAGATTTAAACCTGTAGGAGAGAGTCAGCCTGGGCTGAAGTGATCCTGAGTTTGATTTGCTACATGAACCTTGAAGCCCAGAAGTTCTGAGACTTACCCTGATGTTGTATCTGGTTCTGTAGACGCTACGGATGGGCATGCCCAGACCACACAGGCAGCACTCGCCCATGTCGCTGGCGATAGTGCAGCCGAGACACGGGTAGCAGAAGAACCCGTAGCAGCCTGAGGGAGACATAGGGTTCAGTCAGCAATAGTGGGGAAGTTCAGGTGTGCCAGCAGCAAACTAAAGGTAAATGTGTGCATGCATGTTCACTAAAAGGTAAACATTAGAATAGAAGACTGTACAGTCAGGATTTATGCACAAATGCAACAACAAAATTTTCTAGAAATTAAAAAAAACTGTACAAGGAACATTTGGGATGAGAGATCACCTTTGTTGGGTATTTGATTATAAATAGGAATAAAAATTGATCTTCCTACTTAAACAAACCCTTAAAATCTTTTGGTGAAGTTGTTTTTGTTTCAACAAACAGGATTTAGTGAAAACTCATTTTCAGAATAAAGTTTTAACACAATTTCTCTGAAAACCAGGATGTGGACTTCAGCTTTAATCCTAATCGTTGGAGCGGGATGGTTTTAAAGATTAGCAGGAATAACTATTACATACGCATCCATCCATCTGTATCATCCATGTACGTTTACTAGATTTTTTTTATTTTTCCTGCAGTTTTTTTTCCTGTACTCACAAGTTCCACAGTCATCACAGAAATCACAGAGTCCAGTCTGGAAATCGGAGGGCTCATATCTGCCTGGCTGGTTGGTTACGGCCATGATCAGGGTCAACGCGTCTCTGTGTGGGATGAAAAGGGTTTTATTTTCATTTAAACAGAGAGCAAATACTTCAGAAATCAGCTAAAAATCTCTGCAGTTCAAGCATCATGCTCTGTAGGAACAGAAGTTCTCTATAAATCTTACCAGATGGACAACTAAAGGATGATGAAGCTGCTAAAGGAGACGGCAGACTGAGAGAGGGACGCGGCGCTGGCCTTTATAACAGATCAAAGGTGATTTAGTTTTAATCTATGATATTGTAGGTTAAAGAGTTCACTAAACACACCCATACAACCCCACCCCTGCAATAAACACTAACACTTAGATTCCTTCCTCAAGTTTCTTTTTATAGAATTAATAAAAAATACAGAATATAAAATTTTTATTTGTTTTATTCTAAAAACTTTACTTTTCACAGTTCTTACACCTGAAATACTCTTTAAACATCTTTGGTGTGTTCTTACTGTGTTTAGTTTCTAATTCCATTTCTGGTTCTTTTTAAAACACAGGAAAGGTTTTTCTTTAAACGGAGTAGGAAGTGACGCCACCATCAGCGTCAGCTCTGAGGATGTTTTGCAGTCTGCAATCGAAACGTTAGCAAGGTAAAGAAAAACCTTTCCTGTGTTTTAAAAAGGACCAAAAATAGAATTAGGTTTTTCTTTACCTTGCTAACGTTTCATTTGCCGACTGCAAAACATCCTCAGAGTTAACGCTGATGGTGGCGTCACTTCCTACTTCGTTTATCTGCGGGCAGCAGAGGACGTTGACGCCCTCTGCTGCCCACTCTCCCCTCTCCGATGATGCAGTCCCATGCACGATCCAATGAGTAGACCCCATTGCCTCTGTTCATGGTCTCACATCCACATCTCCTTATCTTGATAGCTTATTTTATCCATCTTTTGTACTTCTGTTGTTCTGTGTTTATGATCCTTGTGTTGTCCCAGTCCATTACGTGGTTTTCTCTTATGCAGTGATCTGTTACGGCTGACTTCTTTATTGTGCTTTCTGCTTCTTCTTTCGCTGCTCTTGTGTGTTTTTTTGACTTGTTTCTTTCTGGTTTGGTCTTGTTTTCTTTCTTGGTTCTTGTCTTTCTGGGTTTCTGGTTCTTTGCTTAGGTTGTTCTTTTCTTTCTGTTGTTGTTTGTTGTTTTCCTTTGTTTATTGCCCATGTTGGGTATCCGCAGGTCTCTCAAGCATGTTGTATGTGTTTGTCCTCTTGTTTACGGTCTCTTTCTTCTGTTACCTTGTTTGCTCGGTGATATAATGTTCTGATTACTGACATGTTGTGTATGGTGGGGTGTTCTGAAGTCCATAATAGATATTGGTCTGTGTGTGTTGGTTTCCTATACTTTATGTGTTTATGTTTAGGGTCCCGTCGGTCTGCCTGCTTATTTTCATGTCCATAAATGCTATACTGCCTTCTGTTTCTGTCTCATATGTGAACTTTATGCTGCCTGTGTCGTCAATGTTATTCAAGTGTTGTGTTAGTGTTTCTGTTTGTCCTTTTGGTATGATTTCCAGTATGTCGTCTACGTAGCGTTTCCATAATTTTATTTAGCAGTTTGGGGGGGCAGTTGCTACGGCTTTTTGCTCTAGGTCTTCCATGAAAAACTCGCACAGGGTGGCTGAGAGCAGGTTACCCATGGCGAAGCCTTCCAGTCGTTCGTATATTGTGTCATCGTATGTGACATAAGTGGAGTTAACTACCAGTCCTATCAGTTGTGCTATGTCATCTGCTGTGAGGTTTGTTCTTTTGTGTAAAGTCTTATCCTGTCTGATTCTGTTAACTACTATGTCTATGGTTTTTTGGGTTGGATGCTTTTGTGAACAAGGATGTGACGTCATGTGGGATGAGTCCATCCATCCATCCATCCATCCATCCATCCATCCATCCATCCATCCATCCATCCATCCATCCATTTTCATCCATTTATCCGGAGTCGGGTTGCGGGGGCAGTAGCCTAAGGCGAGAGGCCCAGATTCCCTCTCCCCAGCCACTTGGGCCAGCTTCTCCGGGGGAATCCCAAGGCATTCCCTGGCCAGGTGAGAGACATAGTCCCTCCACCGTGTCCTGGGTCTAACTTTAGGTCTCCTCCCAGTTGGACGTGCCCAGAAAACCTCACCAGGGAGGCGTCCAGGAGGCATCCTGACCAGATGCCCGAGCCACCTCAACTGGCTCCTCTTGATGTGGACGAGCAGCGGATCTACTCCGAGCCCCTCCCGAATGACCGAGCTTCTTACCCTATCTCTAAGGGAGAGCCCAGCCACTCTTCGGAGAAAACTCATTTCGGCCACTTGTATCCGTGATCTCGTTCTTTCGGTCATTACCCAAAGCTCATGACCATAGGTGAGGGTAGGAACATAGATTGACCGGTGAATCGAGAGTTTCGCCTTCTGACTCAGCTCTCTCTTCACCACAACAGACCGGTACAACGCACGCATCACTGCAGATGCAGCACCAATCCGCCTATCAATCTCACGCTCCAGTTTTCCCTCACTCATGAACAAGACCCCGAGATACTTAAACTCCTCCACTTGGGGTAGGACCTCATCCCTGACCCGGAGAAGGCATTCTACCTTTTTTCAAATCAAGACCATGGTCTCAGATTTAGAGGAGCTGATTCTCATCCCAGCTTCTTCACTCTTCTGCTGCGAACCGCTCCAGCGAAAGGTGAAGGTAACGTTCTGATGAAGCCAACAGGACCACATCATCTGCAGAAAGCAGAGACCTGATCCTCAGGCCACCAAAACGGATGCCCTCCACACTTTGGCTGTGCCTAGAAATCCTGTATTTAAAGGTTATGAACAGAATCGGTGACAAAGGGCAGCCTTGGCGGAGTCCAACTCTCACTGGGAACAAGCCCGACTTACTGCTGGCAATGCGGACCAAGCTCTGACACCAGTCATACAGGGACCTAACAGCCCGTATCAGAGGGCCTGGTACCCCATACTGCTGGAGTACCCCCCACAGGGCCTCAGAGGGACGCGGTCAAACGCCTTCTCCAAATCCACAAAACACATTTAGACTGGTTGGGCAAATTCCCACGCACCCTCCAGGATCCCCCTAAGGGTATAGAGCTGGTCCAGTGTTCCACGGCCAGGACGAAAACCACATTGCTCCTCCTGAATCTGAGGTTCAACAATCCGACGGACCCTCCTCTCCAGAACCCCTGAATAGACCTTACCAGGAAGGCTCAGGAGTGTGAGCCCCCTGTAGTTGGAACACACCCTGCGCTCCCCCTTTTTAAATAAGGGGACCACCACCTGGTCTGCCAGTCCACCCCCCCCCCCCCCCCCACCCCCTTATAAAAAAGAAAAATGATATAATTTTAGGTAACTAACATTACATACCTCAGCAGCAGTAGCTCAACCGGTAGAGCGGGTTGTCCAGTAATCAGAAGGTTGCAGGTTCGATCCTGGCTCCGGACAGAGAATTCTGCTGTTGTGTCCTTGGGCAAGGCACTTAACCCCCCTTGCCTGCAGGTGGTGGTCGGAGGGACCGGTGGCACCTGTGCTCAGCAGCCTCGCCTCTGTCAGTGCGCCCCAGGGCAGCTGTGGCTACATCATAGCTCATCACCATCAGTGTGTGAATGTGTGTGTGAATGGATGAATGATACACTGTAGTGTAAAGCACTTTGGAGTCCTTACTCTGAGAGGCGCTATACAAGTGCAGGTCATTTATCATTTATTTATCATTTATCTCCTGTCATGCATGCTTAAACTCTAAACATTATCTGTGCAAATTATGACAGATACTTCAATTTTAGTTAGACCAGGGAAAATGTGGCATATTTCTTTTGTCTGCAGTCTGAATCCCTGACAAACACCCACCACACATGGCAATTGACTACATTCCACAAGTCGTGCCAAGCAAACAAAACAAAGCAACACCTCAGATTTGTCGTATTTGGATGTTTTGATAGAGAGAGAAAATTAAATGGAGTTTGATGTATGTGTGTGGCATGTGAAAGTCATTAAAAGAGTAAAAACTCCACACACTCCCACAATAAAAACTCCACACACTCCCACAATGAAACAATTAACCACAGTTTTTAACTCCTCACACACCTTCCTGTTATTGACACAAATCACCAATAAAAAAGGCACAATTTTATGACTTTTTCCCACCACGTGCTGAAAACCTGTACTTTAAACCCCACATCTTAATCATCATGGTTTTATTAACGGGACAAAGTTTAAACTTTAAAAATAAAACTTATTTTCTTTTTTATTATTTATTTGTCTTGTTTGTTTCTCCTTAGGTAGTCTTGATCAATTGTTCTAAAGAAGCTGGTTCACTATGTCTCTTGATCATGTTTAAAAAAAAAACATTTTTTTTCTCACTTCAGCTCTTTTGAAAAGAGTTCCTGTGGAAAAGTTATGGTCATTAAATACCTCACCTGCTGTTGACAGCTCTTTGAATGGCTTCTGTTTGAAGAGGTGTGGCTCATCAATGGGTTAGAAGTTACAGTGGGGCAAAAAAGTATTTAGTCAGCCACCGATTGTGCAAGTTCTCCCACTTAAAATGATGACAGAGGTCAGTAATTTTCATCATAGGTACACTTCAACTGTGAGAGACAGAATGTGAAAAAAAATCCATGAATTCACATGGCAGGATTTTTAAAGAATTTATTTGTAAATCAGGGTGGAAAATAAGTATTTGGTCAATTACAAAAATTCAACTCAATACTTTGTAACATAACCTTTGTTGGCAATAACAGAGGTCAAACGATTACTATAGGTCTTTACCAGGCTTGCACACACAGTAGCTGGTATTTTGGCCCATTCCTCCATGCAGATCTTCTCGAGAACAGTGATGTTTTGGGGCTGTCGCCGAGCAACACGGACTTTCAACTCCCTCCACAGATTTTTTATGGGGTTGAGGTCTGGAAACTGGCTAGGCCACTCCAGGACTTTCAAATGCTTCTTACGGAGCCACTCCTTTGTTGCCCGGGCGGTGTGTTTGGGATCATTGTCGTGTTGGAAGACCCAGCCACGTTTCATCTTCAAAACTCTCACTGATGGAAGGAGGTTTTGGCTCAGAATCTCACGATACATGGCCCCATTCATTCTGTCCTTAACACGGATCAGTCGTCCTGTCCCCTTAGCAGAAAAACAGCCCCAAAGCATGATGTTCCCACCCCCATGCTTCACAGTAGGTATGGTGTTCTTGGGATGCAACTCAGTATTCTTCTTCCTCCAAACACAACGAGTTGAGTTTATACCAAAAAGTTCTACTTTGGTTTCATCTGACCACATGACATTCTCCCAATCCTCTGCTGTATCATCCATGTGCTCTCTGGCAAACTTCAGACGGGCCTGGACATGCACTGGCTTCAGCAGCGGAACACGTCTGGCACTGCAGGATTTGATTCCCTGCCGTTGTAGTGTGTTACTGATGGTGACCTTTGTTACTGTGGTCCCAGCTCTCTGCAGGTCATTCACCAGGTCCCCCCGTGTGGTTCTGGGATTCTTGATCACCGTTCTCATGATCATTTTGACCCCACGGGATGAGATCTTGCGTGGAGCCCCAGATCGAGGTAGATTATCAGTGGTCTTGTATGTCTTCCGTTTTCTGATAATTGCTCCCACAGTTGATTTTTTCACACCAAGCTGCTTGCCTATTGTAGATTCACTCTTCCCAGTCTGGTGCAGGTCTACAATTCTTTTCCTGGTGTCCTTCGAAAGCTCTTTGGTCTTGGCCATAGTGGAGTTTGGAGTCTGACTGTTTGAGGCTGTGGACAGGTGTCTTTTGTACAGATAATGAGTTCATACAGGTGCCATTAATACAGGTAACGAGTGGAGGACAGAAAAGCTTCTCAAAGAAGAAGTTACAGGTATGTGAGAGCCAGAGATTTTCCTTGTTTGAAGTGACCAAATACTTAATTTCCACCCTGATTTACAAATAAATTCATTAAAAATCCTGCCATGTGAATTCATGGATTTTTTTTCACATTCTGTCTCTCACAGTTGAAGTGTACCTATGATGTAAATTACTGACCTCTGTCATCATTTTAAGTGGGAGAACTTACACAATCGGTGGCTGACTAAATACTTTTTTTGCCCCACTGTATTTAAAGAATAGAAAACAATTTGTCCAACTAAACAACACAAAATCAGAACTGCGGGAGATTAATTATGGTGTGCCACAAGGGTCGGTCCATGGACCTAAACTGTTCATACTATTTATTAATGATCTTGTAAGTGTATCTAAGCTACTCTGTACTGTTTTATTTGCTGATGACACAACATTGTTCTATTCAGGGTCAGATAGAGTGATAAATGACAAACTGATAAAAGTTTGACATAAACAGACTTTCACTGAATTTTAATAAAACAAATTTTATATTGTTTAATGACAGAGACAACAAAGATGTAACAATAAAAATAAATGGAATGGACATTCAAAGGGTGAAAGAAACAAAATTCTATTTGTGGTTCTGTTCACCCTCCCACTGTCTTTATGGGTGTGACCCCACGAGGAAAGTTGACCATTGAGCAGGATTGATGGTTTATCCCTTGAGGTCCACGTGGCAGGGGTGAGGTGGTGCTCACTCCTCACCCCTGCCCAAGGGATAAACGATCAGCCCTGCTCAATGGTCAACTTTCTTCGCGGGGTCACATCCATTAGGACAGTGGGAGGGTTAAACCGTTTAAAAGCAAATGGGATGGGGATTTGGCAAAAAGCTGGAACTCTTCACCAGAACCCTTAGAACATTTTATCCATCAGTAGCTGAAAAGTAAAACCCCTCATGTTTGTTGTAATCTTGTGAGTATTAATATTAAAGAGGATCAAACTACTTTTAGTTACAATAGTCACTTAGTAGATACACTTCTTACATAGTATTTCAAAATAAAAGGCTGCAATATTCGTGGCGATACCAACAAGGAAACCTGCTCTTTTTCTCCAGTTACTTCACTGGAAACGGAATAAAACTTGTATTTATGTGAAAGTGTTAAATACAATGGTTAGGGAGAGTTTTTTGGGGCTTTCACATCTGGTGCTAAAAGTGCGAAACCCAGGTGTCGCTACAAACTCAGAGGTTTTCCATTGAATATTATTTGTAATTAGAGAGGTGAATTTACACCCTTCAATGGCAAAAAGCTGGAACAACGCTCTGGTTCTGTTAAACCGTTTAATCAATAAATCAATCAGTGAGGGCGACCAAAGTGCAAGATTGCGTCTTATGTGGTTCTATAAATGATCAACTCTCTAGTTTACAGCAGACCAAATTCTTCACACCCAGAACTCAGTTTCTTCCAGATACAAGGGTTCTGATCACACATCACATTCCATCACACATACACTCATCACACATCGTTCCATAACTTGTCATGCAATATAATTAGTCTAGAAAATAAAGTTCATTTTAATTATATACTTGACTCTGTCTGAATTAATACAAAGTGTGTTTATGGTCACTGAATAAGCAAAGAATCTTAAATTCTTCTGGTTAAACATTCAAAGATCAATCAGGCTGAGATTCTATATTTATATAGAATCATCACATCTTACTGGTCATAATCAAATCCCCAATCTCATATCTCTACACCCTCCTTCCTAATGACTCTTTGTAAGGATTTCATTTCCATGCCTTATATGGCCACTGTCATATCTTTTAGATGGGAATGACTGAATGTTTGTTAAGCAAAAGCGGCACAGTTTCTCTAACACGTGCATCATAAAACTATCCAGAGCAGGGCTCAGTAACATTTGTGAAGCTGAGAGCTTTAATGATGAGCTGTATTAAGGGCTACCAGGTTGATACACCATGTGCACAATAATGGCATTTGAACTACAAAAGTGTTGACTTTAACTAAACTGCATGTATGATGGGTGGTTAGGGCTGTTTTTAACAATATCATTTCTATATCAGTGCAAGTCTGATAAAAAAAATCTCTTGTCCCTTCAACCAATCATCTGTCCCAGTTTAGTCTTATCTTCTACAAGCTAACTTCATGTCCTCTTGCACATCCATAAAGCTCCTCTTAGCCACCTGCCTGGTGGCTCCGACCTCATCATCCTTCTACATGTGTAAGTTACATCCTGGTACCACACTTTTGCTCCTTTTAGCTATTTTATAGAGAATATTTAGCCTCCTTATCAAAATGAAGCTTTAAAAAATCCAAATTTTTTTTGTCCTCTTATGAATATTAATAATAAAGAGGAGTGGGAGGTGAAGAAGGAACTAGATTTCTAAGGTCCTTAGTAGAAACACTCCCTCTAATTCCTTCCAAATACTGTTTTGTTGCCAAAAAAAGAATGGGGAATTTGCGTCAAACGCAACAGAACAACACTCTGGTTTCCAACAACATTTAGACAAGAAGGGAAGATGGGGAGTTGCTGCCCTCATGTTTGAACACTGTTAGTACAAATGTACTATTTTTAGCCTTTTAAGAATAAAAAAAATCTAAATCTTTTTGCCCTCTTGGGAACATAAATTTAAGGAGAAGGAGGAGGTACGGAAGAGCATAGAAGCCACTGAAAAGAAAGAAAATTCTGCCTTTCTTCTCTGAATTCTGACTTTCTTCTCTGAATTCTCGCGGGCGAGCTCTGAAGACGGCGGCAGTCGTCGAAACGTCAGCAAAAAAAGGCAAAACAACTAATTTCTGTGTTAAAAAAGAAACAGGTAATGCAGTTGACCCTCCCACTGACCTAATGGGTGTGACCCCGCGAGGAGAGTTGACCATTGAGCATGGTTGATGGTTTATCCCTTGAGTCCACGTGGCAGGAGTGAGCACCACCTCACCCTTGCCACATGGACCTCAAGGGAAAAACTGTCAATCATGCTCAATGGCCAACTTTCCTCGCGGAGTCACCCATAAAGACAGTGGGAGGCTTAAAATTATATAATTTATTTTGAAGAAAGTTTACAGGAAGTGCTGTGCTGTTGATTTTTTTTTAGCTTTATGAACTTTGTCTGTAGTAACTGTTTTTGTCCAGCAGATGGTGGAAAAATCCCAAAAGTACTCAAAAGCCAGAGGGTTGAGTTATCGAGTTTCCCTCCAGTTGACCTAAATAATACAAGTAAGTCCTCTGCAGCCGGAGGAAGTGGCCATCTAGCAAACTAAATGTCAGTTAATTAGAAGTTTATATGTTAAGTAACTAGGAACCAAATAAATATGCATTTCATTTTTACAGTTTGTTCTTTGTCTAAATAAACCTTTAAAAGAGTTAACAGAAAGTTGTTTCTCCTCTGGACATGTCCAAATCATCTCAGTCTGTCTCCAAAATGGTATGTTTATCTCCTCAGTTGTTCTCATTCTTGATCCTATCCATCCTCGTCACTCTCAAAGAGAACTTTAACACGTTGAGCTCTGCTATCTCCAGTTCTTCCTCCTGTCTTGTCCCCATGGACACTGTCGGCTGGTCTCACTTATGTCTTCTACACCTGAACCTCTTATCACACATCACAGCTGACACTTTTCCCCACACATTCCAACCTACTTCACACCCTTCTCTTTTCAACCCTCTCTGTAGCAGTGAACCCAAAGTCTTTAAAGCCCTCCACTGGTCCTGTAATATCACCAGTCTAATTGTGTCCCTCTCATTAACACACATGGATCCTGTCTTCATTTCTCTCTTTTCTAGCACATATGTCTGCCTCTCACGCTTTTCCTCTACTCTCATCCCGCTCTCTCTGCCGAACACTGTGTCATCTGCAAACATCAGAGTCCATGGAGACTCCTGTCTGACATCAGCTGGCAGCCTGTCCATCACCCAAGCAAACAAGAAGGGGCTTAGAGATGATCCTTGATGCACTCCCACCTCCACCTTGAAATCATGACACTCCTGCAGCACCCCTCACTTCTGTCTCACCCCTCACTACTGTCTCGCAGCTCTCCTACACGTTCTGAACCACTCTAACATACTTCACTGCCACTCTAGACCTTCTCGTGCGCCACAGCTTCTCTCTCAGCACCATCATACACTTTCTCTGAATCTACAAAGACACAATGCAACTCCTGATCTTCTCTGTTCTTCTCCATCAGCATCCGTGAAGCAAAGATAGCATCTGTAGGACTGGTTCTTGGTTTCAAACCATTCTGCTGCTCACAAATGTTCACTTCTGGCCTAAGCTTAGCTTCCACCACTCTTTCCTAGAACTTCATTAGTTTTGTTCTTCTGTAGTTCCCAAAATTATGTAAACCATCTCTGCTGCCATGTTTTAAACCACATAAAGTGCAATAATTAAAAATAGCAGCAACAAAAATTTATATTTTAGGCTTAGCTAAGGGGTGAATTGTGGTATTTTTGGAACAGGCCTGAGGGCACCTTATGGTGAACCCTGATCTAAATCATATTTTAGTCTCCATATTTTCATTTCCTACCCCTTATTCTTCCCCTATCTTGTATTATTGTACCATTTTGTTATATTTTACTAAATTTTATTCTTTTTTTTGTATTTCTTATGTCTTACTTTTTAAAATCTCAATTAAAAAGCAAGATCGACCAAGACCACTTTCAAAAAAGTGCTTTTAAAACTTTACCACAGCACTTTAAACAAATTAAAGTGTGCACATTTATTTATAATACTACCATTCAACGAGAAATGGTTTACATAAGAACACCTCATATGAGATGATAGTTATTAAACAATTTCTAAATCCTTTTTGTAATTTTTCAAACACATGGTGGCGCTGCTGCCCACAAAGCCTGCTGACACTTGACTAAGTGCTGGAGGAGAACACATAATGATGACCTGCCTGCACATAATCAGCAGCTGTAACTAAAACTCAGGCAGGGGCAGGATTTTCAATTTCTGACAGAACAAAGATAGACGCGGTTCAAAGGACTCAGAACAGGGATGTTATTAGGCTGCAGCAGCCACACACCGGCTTCTGGAACAGGTTTGTTAGTAGAGACGTGTTTTCTGACACAGGTACATTGCTATAGCTCTCATTTTCATTAGCACTGCACCAGACCTATGCTCCATGAGTGTAAAGAAAACCAGACTTTGATGGCAGATTATGGGTCTAATTTCTTAATTCTAAATAAAAACGATAACATCTCTATACGTGATGAGTAGGAGGAGTTGAAGGACACGAACCAAGATAAAACCACTTCAGCAGACACAAGTCAGTGAACCAACTCGGTTTGTGGTCATTTGAATTTTTTTCTGATGACATGTTGGACACTTTCGCCCGATTTATCCACATCTAAAACATTACAAGATACAGCACTGAAAAGCAGAAATTCATGGAAATAAGCAACGTTTGTGTTTATTAGGGCGACAGTGGCACAGGAGTTAAGTGCTCGCCCCGTAATCGGAAGGCAACAGGTTTGAGTCCCGCTAAGTCTATCGCTGTCGTTGTGTCGTTGGGCAAGACACAACCCAACTTGCCTGCTGGTGGTGGTCGGAGGGACCGGTGGCCCCAGTGCTCGGCAGCCTCGCCTCTGTCAGTGTGCCCCAGGGCAGCTGTGGCTACATCGTAGCTCATCCCCACCAGCGTGTGAATGGATGGATGATTGTGTTGTAAAGCGCCTTGGAGGGTTCCAGGACTCTAGAAGGTGCTATATCAAATACAGGCCATTTACCATTTTATTCTAAAAACAAGTCCCAATATTTACTGTTCTGTTATTAGTGTTCCACTTCTTGTCATTTAATATAAACAAACTCAAACGGTATACAGTATAGCTTATCTTCATGATAATCCTGGAGTAAAACATTTCACGAGATTGTAAAAATATTTCTACAAGCAGTCGGCGTAATCTCGACCAGTTCTCCAGACTTTCCAAAAGTCTTTTAAAGTTTTTCCTTTTCACTCCGTTTCTCTCGGTTCCTGTCGAACACCACAGCATGTTGTGTAGTTTTCTGCTTCAAAACAAGGAAAGTGGACAAAATAAGGACAAGAGAAAACACAAGACACCTAAAAATACAAGACATGAAAAGACATAAACAGTCCTTACAACATAATTTACAGAACATCGACTGCACTGATACCCATAAGTAACAGCATCTCACTGGTAACGTCTGTGCGACTGACACAAGAACACAAAGACTAAACAAGAACCCTTGTCCATGTTAGCTCTCGTAAAAATGATGTAGGCTACAGTATATGATGGTAATCAATGTTCCAACCGCAGTCCCAGCCTTTGATAGAAAAGGAATCTCTATAACCCCACAAATGGCTTCATAAATGTTTTTTTAGTTTGTGTGTATGTGGTCTTATTGCCTCTTACTGTATTGTATGTGATGTTGAGCCCAGATGAAAGACAGGTTTCTGTAACCGTCTTGGTGTTAGACGAGTAACGCGCTCAACTCTAATCTAGTAAATAAACATAATGAAAATCATAGCAATCGACTGAAAAGTTTGCTGCATGGCGTTGTAGCTGGTACCACTGTTGCCTCACAGCATTAAGGTTGCAGGTTTGATTCCCAGCAGGTAGAAAATGAAAGATTTCCGACAATAAACTCGCCTGATATGAGAAACCTGACTGTTAGACAAGCTTTCTGGGAATATCAGAAACATTTTTGTAGATTCTCTGTCGTACGTGGCACGATGAGCTTGAAAGTTCAGTTGGAAACAACGGAACTTTTCTTGATTTCATTGAAGATGTTTCGCCTCTCATCCAAAAAGCCTTTTTCAGAACTGAAGATGCTTTTCGGATAAGAGGTGAAATATTTTCAATGGAGACAAGAAAAGTCCTGTTGTTTCTGATAAAGCTTTAAAGATTTACACATAAATGTGTCTTTTGTGTGGGTAAAAATGGAAACAAGTCGCGTGTTTGTCTTTGCATCATATTTAAAATGGCTTCACCGTTACGTTCTCTGGAACAACGCCGGTTCATCTCTGGTGTTCAGGAGCCATGGTAACGATTTTAAAGATTAATAGGTCGGGGTTGAACAAAACAAAAGGAAAAACAAAAGATCTCAGATCAAATGTGCAGGTTATAGACTCAAAATGAGTGAAAAAGCAGCACAAGTCCAAAGAAAATATTTGCAAACCATAAGAAAGCCTGAAGAACAATTAATCAAGACCAGTTTAAAAAAAATATCCAAAAGTTTGGGTCAGAGGGAAAAATATCAGGAAACAAGAGAAGACTTTAGCACATTTCCGTATGCTTGACTCTATTTGCTCATTTTATTCCATAAAAGTGGAATTTAACAGTTTTAAGTGTAGTTTATGCATAACATGTGAGCGTAAAAACATTAATTACTACAGCAAATTTAGATTTGATCACAGAATTGTGGAGGTATGGAACAGTCTTCTTTCAGAATCATTTTAAAATGCTTCTTAAAACTTATTTTTACCTGTTGGCTTTTATCCTAGTTTAAATAAACCCTCCCACTGTCCTAATCGGTGACCCCGCGAGGAAAGTTGACCATTGAGCAGGGTTGATGGTTTATCCCTCGAGGTCCACGTGGCAGGGATGAGGTGGTGCTCACTCCTCACCCCTGTCACATGGACCCAAGGAATAAACCATCAACCTTGCTCAATGGTCAACTTTCCTCGCGAGGTCACACCCAGTTGGACAGTGGGAGGATTAAGCATTTGTATCTAGTTTTTAGCGGTCTAACTACCTGTTGCTTCTCTCTTTTCTTTCTCTTTTTTATGTACTTTTACCATAATATTTATCTATGACTTAACTGTACTTTACTTTGTGACGCACTTTGGGCAGTGGTTGCTGCAGTAAGCCAGTTAAATAAAGTTGACCATGACAATTTCTAGCTGTCTGTATGAAGAAAATGTGGTAGAATTCTGCTACATTTAATATAAATGACATTTACGTTGGATCTTAAGGCCAATTATAACTTTTAGGTACTTAAAGTAAAAAAAAAGTAATTAAAACCTACATTTTTATTAAGGTGAGTTTAAATCTTCCCATAGCAAAAAGAAGTATACTTGAAGTTCATGCTTGAGTACAAATATAGCAAGTATACTATGGACCACGTACTAGAGTACTGGAAAGTACACCAATTCACGGCATGCTATGCAACTTTGCTAAAACGACTCTTTACAGGGTTAGTGAAATGTTGCTCAGACCCCCCACTACCCCCTGTGTCAAGAAAATCACACTTGCACTTTCAGAGTGCCAGCCCAGTCCCTGCTGGACTTAGTAAAGTGGAGCTGACATGCCGTTTCCTGCGTGTTTCGATCGTGAACACAGCTGATTTGTTTGATTTAGACGTTAATCCCTCCTGTAGAAACTAATGAAGGCTGAGACACTCCAGCTGTTAGATTAAGGTGTCAAAATGAGAACGTGCAGCAAGGAGAAAAGTTTCACTTTTGATTCTACTAAATGGACACTATGGGGTGCTAAAAGCAAGCAAAAAGTGCTAAATATCCCTTTAAAACTTCTTCATACTAAATTGGAAATTTTTTTTGAGTTTATTAAAGCTAACTTTAAGTACACTTGCAAAAGGTAAGTTTAAGTTAACACAGTAAACGTTCAAGTATAGCAAGTACACTCATCTATATACTGCTATTTACTACTTGGATCGGTATTATTACTTTGCGACAGAAAGAAGTGAAAAGTATACCAAAGTACAAGTACAAGCTTTAGTATTTAAGTGTAAGTATTAGTATACAGGTTTTGTACTTTTCAATATAATCCAAACACTATATGCTATATAAAATGTAGTATGTAAAACGAATACACTACAGGCGTGTAGTATATTCACTTGACTAGTTTTTTCTCTAAGGGTTGCCAAATATTATAACCTCTTAACCTGATAGATGATATTAATAAAGTTTCAACTCTGACACAGTTAGAAACTGTTGTAATGAACTAAATACTTTAACTCAAAGTATATATTGGTAAATTTACTTGAGTAAATAAAATGAAGTGATAATCTGTATTCCAGGAGAGCTGTGACTCTAATAGAACACAGCTAGTTAGCATGACGCTTCAAAAAAGCTGAGGTGTTATTTCGGGCCTGCTCTGATAGACATGCGCACAGCACAGCTGATGGCACATCTGCACTGACGTCACCCTGTCCTGGACATACCCCGTCCCTGTGAGGAGAAGCAGCTTCGAGCCAACTTTTGCTGCTGTTTGATGCACTTTTATGGGTCCTTCTTCCAAACCTTCCCGATCCACTCAGAGCCACACGCATGAAAACAGAGTCCAGATTATCAGGAGGACAGATAGGCTGAAAGCAAACTCTTCTTCTGGAGGAAATCCAATCCTCTGAACATCAGAATAAGTGATTTTTTTTCTTCTTCTTCAGGCCGAGTCTGGGCTGAGATACAGCCGCTCTGCTCGGGTGTCCGGGCAGGAGGAGTGGGGGGTGGGGGGAGAAAACACTCGCCGCAGATCCAGAGGATGGCAGAGTTCAAAAGGAGATGAGAAGAGCAGAGTGGAGGAGGTTTGTGTGCGGAACTTAAAAGCTGCCCAAGTTTTTTTTTCCAGCTCTGACATTTTGCACAAGTTGGAGCTGACAGAGGATGAGTCTGATATCTGCTTACTCTCTCCTCCCGGTGCGTTAACAACAACAGGTCGGTATGTTTTCTGCTGCTTTTAATCGGTGCAGATTTGTGCACGCATCCGAATCCTCTCAGGCGTGCAGGCGTATGTATACACAGCAGCACTCGGAAACCTGGTGGGTTTCTGCGAGTTGAGACAACAGGGTTTTAGGGTCAGTTGTGTGAAAAATGTGCACTTTTGGGGGCAACTTTTACGCGCGGATTCATTCTTTTTATTTTTTTAAACACATTTAAAGCCCTCCACATGGCATGCAGCTAAACTCCGGGTTTATTTTGACTTGCAGAGGCTCCTTGAGGGTTGTGTTTGAGGTACCGGTGTAATGCATGCGGGCCGGCTGCCAGCTGTCTGGGTCAGAGTGGCCAAGTAGGTAGCGCTGTCTGTCTGGAGCGCTGAGGAAACACACAGCCCCCCTGTTCGAGTCTGACTCTCTGGAGTCACTTTCACTGGACATCACTCCGGTATCACCTGACGTTTGTTTAGAAAAGTCTCGTCTGGACGCGCCGCCGCCGCGTCAGTGAGTCAAACCACAAGGATCTGCAGGAATTAGATCATGCAGACTGTCCGCACCGCGGAGATTTACGCATGCCTTTCAGCGCCCTCATTTACAGCGCGCAGCCTCGCCGAGTCGGTCATTAAACTGTCATCAATTTTCAATTATTAGACACGAATGTAAACTCAAATCGGGTCGTTTCTCGCAGAATTTGAGCGTTTTGGGGGAGTTGGGCACGCTGTTAGAACTTTATAGGTTCTGCTTTCACTCATGAAGGAAACATTTTCAGGTCCAGCTGACCAACTAACTATATCCAACTTATAACTTTCATATATATGGGGGAAAAACGCACAACATTTGCACCCTCGTAACTTACTTTATAAGTGACATACATATTACATAACAACGTGAGATTATCCACTTAGTGATTGTGGTCACTGTTGCTCTAAAGCTCCTGTCCTGATGTGCGCTTGCACACAAATCACCACACTGGACTCAATAGAGCCACTAGATTCTCCTAATGTTAATCATTTGTTTGTCTTTCAAAGTGCATGCTGTTCATATGAGTGGGCATGTGGAAAACTAATGACGAAGGATGTTCAAAAAAGAGAAGAATTGTATATTTAATTCCTAAAAATAATTTCTTTTTTTTGCAAATTTCATAAAGTTCCATTAGTCATCATCACACATTGGCGAAATTACATCTCCACATTTGACCCATCCCCATGAGGAGCAGTGAGCAGCAGATGCACTCAGGAGCTCTTTGGTGGTTTGACCCCCCAATCAAGCGGTGAGGCGTTGGGTCTTATTTTAGAATCTTTTGTACGATCTGACCAGATTTGAACCCTGAGCAGTCTTAGGGTGGGACACTGAGATAATGCATGCATGAAAATGTTAGAATGTTTGTATTGTTCACAAAGCTGTAAAAAACTAAACAAACAAACATTTACATTAGGTTAGAGCAAAGACGTAGTTAAATACCTTGAGGTTTGTTGTGCATGGAGGCCCAGTGAACGATATCAGTCAGTATGGCATGTAAAAATAAAATAATAATTATCTGCTCCTTTTCTCCCTCAGGAGTGCAGATGGATTGGTCAGGACAAGTTTCCAGCACAGAGCTTCCAGTTTGGAGGTGCACCTGAGTCTAACGCGTCTGATGGATTATGGACATGAACCCAGAGGCCGGTGAGATGTGGAAGAGCTCACCTGCAACACCAATCTGAGTTCCTGGGCGATCCTGCGAGAGATTTTCAGTGTAGAAGAGAAACCCCGGACCTGTTATGGTGGGCTGTCGGACCAAGGTCGTGCCTTTAACCCGCTTGTAGCCCCCTCCACCCCCCTCATACTCCATGCCACATCTTTCCATGAATTATGGAAATTTTGTGGAAGACGCTGACTTGGACACTGAGCCTGGTGATGATGGCTGCTTCAGAGTTTCAGGGTGCCAACAGACTTCCACACGACTCTCAAGGTATGGTGGGAAGAGGTGGCTGGATTCTCTGAAAGGCTCAGCGACTGATTCATTATCTGCTCTCTTCTTCTGTTTCTTTTCTCGGTAAAAGAAGAGTTCCTGTCTTACCTGCAGCACTACCAGCTGACCCTCCCAGTGAGGGTGGATGAGAACGGAGAGTTCTTGAGCTACACTGTGAAGCACCAACGTTCAGGCCGACGGAGGCGTGGACTGACGGACCCGGTCGTTGGATCTACGTCAGACCCTCCAGACTCTCAGCTCTTCTACAGACTGTCAGCCTACGGAAAGCACTTTCACTTAAACCTGACACTTAACCCCCACCTGGTGTCAAAACAATTTGCTGTGGAGTACTGGGGCAAAGAGGGGCCCGAGTGGCGTCACAACGTGGTAGATAACTGCCACTACGTTGGATTTTTGCAGAATCAGCACGGAACAACCAGAGTGGCACTCAGCAACTGCAAGGGCCTGGTGAGTTCGGTTCACACCATGCACCTCGAACAAACCTCCATAAATCTGTCAGATAACTCAAACACGCACAGCTCTGGCTGCGCTCGCTGCGGCCGCTATGTCGGAGCATCACACTAGTTGTGTTGGCTTCTTTCCACTTGGCACACTGAGTCAGGCAGCTCGGAGTGAAGTCACACTCACGTCAAAAAATCAAATAATGTCCCTGATCTGCGAAGGCGACGCCTCAGCGGCTCTTTTCTGTAGCTGTCGTTCTGAAAGAACTTGTAAATGCTGCTCCTCACGAATTCTGATTTACTATCAGACTGAGAAGCAAAAATAAAGAAGAGCCGTGATATTAATTACATTTATTAGTCAAATTTGGGTCCAAACTATTACACAAACAATATATACAACAAAACAAAAACTTTGGGATTAAAGATATTTGTCACTTTGTGTGGATGCTTGCAGTGTCTGTCTCCTCGCAGTAACAAGGTTGAAGGTTTGAATACCACCTGTGGCCTTTCTGCACGGAGTTAGCATGTTCTCCCCATGCATGCGTGGGTTTTCTCTGGGTTCTCTAAGATCAAAAACATGCACGTCAGGTTAAGATGTGACTCTGAATTGTCCTTAGGTGTGAGTGAGTGTGAGACTGTTTGTCTCTGTGTGTCCCTGTGTGTTGACTGGAGACCTGTCCAAGGTGTCCCCTGCCTCTCGCCTGATGACTGCAGAAGACAGTCACCCGCTCCCTGAGGACTGGTTAAGATAATGAATTAATATCACTTTGCACACGTGTCTTTGGGTGGTGACAAGACAGTACAAGTAAATATGGCTGACCAAGGGCAAAATAAACCAATGTCACGCCATGTCGTTCCTTAACTGTTTTCTGCTCACATGCCCTGTGGGATGGCCTCGTATTATTTTATTTCTAAGAATCGACTTTCTAGGAAAAATATTTTTTTGATGCCAGACTTCCTATCTGGACCTCTAGGCTTCTTCATCAGGGGCTTCATGGGACCAATCGATCAAGTGGAAGATGCAGTTTCATTAGTTGGTGTCTAAACTAACATCTGAATGTTACAATGAAATAGTTCTTCATTTGTTACTTATCCTAAAGAGCTTTAAAGCAGAGGTTGACTCATTAATCAATACATTTGCAGTGGAATGAATGCCTTGCAAGTCCTACTCTGGGTACAAAAGCCCTGGTGCGCCTGTTTCAGTAACTAGAAGATTGTCAGATCAGAGGAGAGCTTCAGATGGCAGGATTTGGAGTCGTACTTCCTGATATTTGGACATTTCTCCTCTGATTGGCTAACAGCAACACGACTACCAGTGACTGTTTACGTTGCAATGTTGATGTTTTCTCTCCACAAATAACACAAGCCTGGAGGAGTTCTGCTGTGTGGCGGAGTAGCCAATGCTTACAGCTGCTAGCTGAGACATTCTCTGCTGTTTTCTGGATGCTAAACCAACAACAGCCTTACCCATCACGAGTCAAGATGGGCGAGTTCATGAATGTTAAGTGACAGTGTGATGTCACTTTGTCAGGATTTTCAAATCCTACTGTTTCACCATCTATTTTCTAATGCAGGAGATAGGTGAAGGAGACTATTTTCATGTTCAGCCTGCATGAAAATCTCAGAGTGACCCGTTATAATCAGAAATAATAATAATTAAAAAAAATTCAGTGTCCCACACCTTTAATTATTTTAACGGCGGTGTAAGTTGACTGATGATGAAATCTTTATAACGAACATAAAAAAATAAAAATAAAATAAAAACAAACCTGGAACTTTCATTGTTGATCAAAATACACTTGACCCCATAATTTATACCATCAACAGTTTTAATTACCACTAAACAGCACAACTCTGCCACCTGCTGGCATTAAAATTGCTTAAAATATGAACTCTGGACATCGTTTCATAACTCAGTGAGCGCTAGGAGAATTAAACATTAGAACCTCATTAATGTTAAAAGCATAAAAATGTTATACTTATCATGTTTTGAGCTTTTAGTTTATTCTTTGTTGTCTTTTTACTAACCAGGAAACTAGAAGAAGTTTTAGTGGCTGTTGTGATTCAGACTAACTCTAAAGAAGGAAGAAACAGCCCTGCTTCATATTGGCAAACAGAGTCATGCTGAGCAAACATGTGGCCAAATGTGTTGGCAAGTCCCGCACTGAGTATCATAAATTGAATTAGTGTTTGCTCTTTTTTTTTCCTCCAGCACCAAAAATGGACAAAACCGTGTCTGTGCTTTAAGGTAATCAGCTGTCTGGATGGTATGAGACCCTGACATCACACCAGTAAAACGTCCAGCGTGTTTCTGAAGGGTAGTGTGTTGTGTGCTTAATTACTTTTATTGTGGATTTTACACAGACAAGTCAGCGTTTCTCGTTGTTTATATTCCAGGCAAACTATTGAAAGAGAGAGAGGAATGTTTTAGAGCTGGTTTTGATGTAGCTGGCTGTTTTGGGTCTGTAAAGGTGATTATTAACTCATTTATGTGTGATAAAAGCACCTTATTAAACAGATAAAAAGACAGAACTGCATAAAGGTGGCACTCGTAAGGCCCGATTCACATGATACGATATTCATGATGAGTTTTGAAACGAGTTACGACAACATTAAGGAAGTACCCAACCAGTTTGATGTCTCTAAAGACAATCTTATCAGATATTCCTGCCATGTGTGGTGTGTTAGGAGTGTTCGGTTCTGCTAGGAAGGATGTCATATGTCACGACGACGGCCTTGCGTGAAAGCATCACCAGAATGATTGACAGCTATGCGAACCAATGATTCTGATGATCCACCCGGAAGAAAAAGATCCTCCGCTCTACCTTTAAGTACCTCTATCTGCTCTTGACTCAAAGAAAAGCCCAAGTCTAAACAGCTGAAAGTTGATGCCAAAGCAGTTTGAAGCAAGCCGCCTCCATCTTTGTTGTTTCTCCCAGTTGCACTAACATCCCGCCCACCAAACAGATAGAGTGCAGTGATTGGTGTAACACAACACTGCTCAGGCCAATGGTAGACCTGCTGAGGCTCCTATGGAGCATGGCTTGAAGGATGTGCAGAGACCTGATACGGTCTGTCTAGATTTCTAGGCCATTGTAGACTTTTCTTGGCAGCCTTTACATTCTGACATTGTGACGCCATTCATCCCCCACCATGAGTGAAATATTTTTACTCTGCTGTTTTCTTTGTTTGTGTGTGACCCCCCATTTTGTTTGATGCTGCCTTCCTGGACCAGAGCACTCTTGCAAATCTAAATGAGTCTTTCACCTGGTGAAATGAAGGGCTCATAGTAAATAATACATTTTCCTCAGTAGGGGTTGCACGGTGCTGGTGTATTTCCAGTGTTCACTGGGTGAGAGGTGGGGGACGCCCTGGACAGATGGTCCATCACAGGGACGCCCAACCAGCGACACTCTCACGCCTGGGGTCAGATTAGTTTGCAATCAACCTAACATGCATGCTTTTGGTCTGTGGGTAGAAAATGGAGTATCCCTCGCATGCACGGAGACAACATGCTAATTCCACACAGCTGGGATTTGAACCTGCAACCTTCTCACTGTGAGGCAACAGATACACAGATTGGGTCACCATGCAGCCCAGGCTGCATCCATCTTCTAAGTTATTTGGATTTTAATCACAACTAATGCTGACAATGTGCAGCAAGTTTGCTCCATAACGAATCAATGAGACGGGCCCGATTTCCACTTCAGCTGCATTTCATTTCAGCTTCAAACTACAAACATATTTAATCACAATTGTCTTAAAATTGTCTTAAAAATATCAGATATTTTATTGCACAGAAAGTTATGTTAGCACTTCTTTTGGATTGTTTTAACATAAAGTAGAGAATGCTCGGAGAGCATCAGCCTCACTAGTAACATGATAGTGCCTACATCTCTAAATACAATCATTCATACCTGTTTTCACCTTCTTCTTTCTTGTTTTCTCTTTTTCTATTTAAATTTAAGCAGTTCCCACTTGTGTCTTGGCATCTTTTCACCTTGCATTCAGTCTAAATTAAAGAAAGAAATCTGCCTCTAATGCTAAACATGCCATAAGAATTCGTTCTCTTCAGTTTTGCTGTTTGTAACGTGTTGATTTTCTCCTCCAAAAGCATGGTGTAATAACCACAGAGGAAGACCAGTATTTAATAGAGCCTTTAAAGAACACATCCTCCTCCACCTCCGATGACTGGAACCTGGAAGGAGCGCAGCAGCATGTTATTTATAAAACGTCTGCCATTCCCTCACCACAAGAGCGTAGCCAGGAGTTCAGCTGCGGCATTTCAGGTTGGTGAGCCTCCATCTGGGTTGGATTTTGTGTGGGTGAAACTGACGTAAAGGAATAGCTATACTTAGCAGGTTTGGGGAAGTGCTGGTTTGGTTCTGGGCTCATGTTCTAGACACAACCAGGCCTCCTGTGCGCCAAAGCTACTACTGGTCTGGACACCTAAGAGAACGTGTCGCTCCACCGTTTTTATAAAAGGCCTTTCAGTGAATAAATAGCATTCAGTTCATTTTGTTTAACAGAAGCTCAAATTCTGTTTTTTGAACCAACGATTATGACCAGATTTCAGGTTTCAGAGAGCTAAATGCCGTGTCTGCTGAAACATGACGAACTGGAAAATGATCCAGGTGGATATTTTGTTCTTTGGGCTGAGGTCTTATAGAGAGCAGCAAAGGGAGGAAGCTAGCATGTCCCAGCATGTAGCACCTTATGGCTTTTCCCAGAGTATCTGGGTCATAAAACAGATGCTTTAGCTGCTGCAAAGCAGAACCTTCCCAAAACCAGCACTCTCTCATACCACGTTTCAATATTAGCTTGTCATATGTTTCACTAATCAGCTTGTATCTGTGTTTTTCTGCAGACCCCATTGGAAGCAGTGCACCTTGCCCCTTTAGCACATCCTCTCCTGCCCCTCAGAACAGCAGCGAGCAGTCCAACAGCACCCACAGGCAGAGGAGGTCCGTCAGCTCGGAGCGCTTCGTGGAAACGCTCGTGGTCGCAGATAAAATGATGGTCGGCTACCACGGTCGCAAAGATATCGAGCACTACATCTTGTCTGTGATGAATATTGTAAGTTTATTTTTGGACACATTGCTGATTTGTCACCACGGATTCCTCCACTGTCTTTGCGAAGTTGCAGTCAGACGTCTGACTTTGTGTCTTTTCTTCTTTTCTGGAGGTCAGGTTGCCAAACTTTACCGTGATGCCAGCCTAGGAAATGTTGTGAACATTATTGTGACCCGGCTGATTGTTCTCACCGAAGATCAGGTAAGTGTTTTCAGTCCCACCTTCAGTTTGTGATCCCTCACCTGTCGTGAGTGATTAACTGATGCTCTCAGCATGAGTGAGCTGCTGTGCTTTTATGCGAGGCCGAAGGGACAGAGACAGAAGACAGACTATCCACCGTATGGATGCATGTCAGATGAAAGATGTGGATCCCTCTGGGAGCCTCACTTCACTGTACATGTGCATGTTATGTGTGGCTGGAGAAACGTCTGCTTTTCCAGTTTTTTTGTAGCTTTTCTTTTTGTGGAATGGAGACAAAAATAGTTTCATGAAAACTTAAGTAAAAATTTAAATAATTTGAAAGTATGTTTATTAATGTCATCAGTTAAATGAAATAAAATCACACATTTGATATTTTTATCTTCATTTTATGAATTTATCTTCATATGAATCTGATTTGCTTTAGATGAGTTTTGATTTGCAAAAGTAAATCTGAAAGAACAAGTCACCCCCAAATCAACTTTTTTTTCCTGATAAACCATATAAATATGTGTCTAATAGTGCTGCAGACACGTGTAGTCAATAGTTTAGCACTTTGATGCATTTTAATTAAAATTTTAATTTTCTACCTAAAACTGTCAGTGTTGTGCTCGTTGCCAAGTAAAAACTCTGCAATGCTTTTGAACTTTTTATTTTTATTTTTTTTACCATGTCCTGTCTGGCTGTGAAGCAAACAGAATTGATGTCTGAATGCTGGTAACAAGCCTTACAGATTTCAGGTGGAGCATCAAAGCGTCTGCTTTTAATGTCACGCAGGGGCGGATTAAGGACTGAAGAAGATCCGGGGCTTAACACACACACACACACACACGCGCGCGCGCGCGCGCGCACACACACACACACACACACACACACACACACACACACACACACACACACACACACACACACACACACACACACACACACACACACACACGTGACACGCACTAGTCAACATCATATATGTCTTGTACCACATAATTTTTAATCTGAAGCTACATATTAAGCATTTTCAGGACAGAGTATTGTTCCTGTTAGTGTTTAGTGTGAGATGATGGTAAATATTCCCTTTCTTTCTCCATCAACTTTACCTGATAGTAAGCTAACTTTAGGCAAACCAGCAGCACAACAAATATTTTCAAATAAGACTCACAAACCTGAGTCAACACCAGTCTCATCAAAGCTGGGGTTCTGTCGCGGTACTCTTGGTCTAAAAAACGTCCTTATGTCCATCTTCACTCATGCGTTTCAGACAGAGAGTGTAGAAGAAGCCGGCTGCTGAAGGGCTTCTTCAGTGGTGGAGGCTCAGGCAGGCTGTATACAAGCTACTGCCAGCTGCTCCCTCTCTGTTGGACTTTGGTACTGCATGTTACTTCCACGTTTGAGATCCGGGGCTTTTCATTAAAGATTCGGGGCTTCAGCCCAAGTAGCCGGGCCTAACGCCGCCCCTGATGTCACGCCTGATACTTAAAACTTTATTGTTATTGTTTTTGAATGCTTCTAAATTCCGACCAGACACGGAGACAGAGGTGAAAGAGAAAGGAAAAGACAAAAGGTGGAAAGAGAGGGGGGAAGGGGGTGGGGAGTCCACAAAAATAAAAAATAATGAACAAGTCTGCTTCTAGACCTGCAGAAAGAGAAAGAGCAGAAAAAAATGGGACACACAACAATACATCAGGAGCAAGCTATCATTGCATCAACCTGATGATGAAATATAAAATCAACATTGTTTAACTGAACAATCACACGATAATAAATCACAGTGCATGTAGTGGCAACGACAGCCTTAAGACAAATGTTGAACGTGCCCAAGCCCATACTTATGAGAGCACCATGTGAGCACCTGTGTGTGTACACGTGCTTGTTTATGTAAGTTTTCTCTATAGGAGCGTCCAATAGAGAGTGTGAGGGACCACAGATCCGCCCTCCAAATATGTGTAGGAGACGGGGGGAGCTACAAGTCCCAGAGATCCAGGCACTGCCCCAGAACGCAGGAACCCCAAGGAGACTGCAACCAGAAAGGCCCCCGCCCCCCTCGAGAGGCACAGAGGATCGCCCCGGGGGGCCACAACCAGCAGCCGGCAGAGTCCCGGGAGATATCAGCGGCAAGCCCACAGGCCCGCCCGCAGCCTCCCACCCCCTAGGCGGCCGAGCCCGGGACCCAGGGGCGACCACCCCCGCCGGGGACCCAGCAGAGCCCAGGGACCCAGACCCCACCAGGCAGCCACCGGGATTGATCAAGCAGACGCCAAAAATCTTAAACCCCCTGACCCGGGAGCCTCGAACACTCAGGCAGACCAAGGCACCACACCCCACACCAGGTGTGGCAGGGGGAGGGGAGTCAGGGATTCCCAAAGTGTGGTGCGCGCACCCCTGGGGGTGCGCGAGCTGCCGCTAGGGGGTGCGCAAGGTGAAAAGTGTAATGGCTGCGGAGCTCAGAGAAGTCTGTCATATGTCACCATTAGCGTAGAAACTCATTTGTGGGTGGGCCAAAGAAAAAGTAAGTGGGCACAATAAATGTAATTGAAAACAAGTATATTTTTGCGCGCGCGCGCGCGTGTCCTCCGCATGTGCCCTAACTTCATAATAACAATGCGTCGAGCTTCAGCACTCTGGCCTGCGCACGCCGATATGTTCCGTCGCGCGCGCGCGTGTCCTCCAAATGTGCCCTAGCTTCATAATAACAATGCGCCGAGCTTCAGCACTCTGGCCTGCGCACGCCGATATGTTCCATATTTGATCATTTTTAACGGTGTTGGAGAAATCTGAAGGTGGCGAGTCATTCTGGCAGATTGTAATTAACACCTGTCTCATGCAGGTGTTCTGACATTGTAAACCTCACACACAGAACATTGTGGATGTAACTAAATAACAACAAATGATTCCCATTCAGGCTATTAACAGCGCGCTGAAGATCTGAAGTTCAGAGTGCGTCTGTCAGAAGTCAGACGCGTTCCGGCTGAACCACGGCTCACGGGTGCACAAGTGAGCACATCTGGGCTGGGCAGAAGTAATTTTACAACATTGGTTTAAATAGCGCGAGACGCGGTGACTTGAGCGGCTGTGCCGCGCGCGCGTGTGCACACACACACGCACACAGATTCAATAAGTGCGCACGCTGCTTTAACTCCGGCGCGCCGTCAGACTGAAGGCAGAAATAAACACCGCGTCCACCGTGATAAAAACTTTTAAGAGGTTATTTTTCATTCAAGGTCAAATTAAGATATTAGCTTCTGGGATGAGTCGGGTCCGCTCCAGCCAGTGACTCCTCATGAACCTGACCACATCTCATGTTACTGCAGCATTTGTCATTCCAGTCAGCGTGGCAGCGGATCGCAGATTCAGCCTCACCATAAAACAGCAATAAGTCGGTCTGAGGTAAAAGTGAACATCATGGCTATATCTTGTCCCCTATTGACATTTGATTACGCACAAGTAGGTGATCAGCTCAGGTTTACGCAGAGCAGAAGGAAGGAGAGCGCTCTGGCCGCACAGGTTAAACGTTCCTACTTTAAGAAAACCGTTAAATTGCATTGTTTATGTTCTACCTGGGCACTGTAAATATTTATTTAAAATGAAATCAAAGGAAACTGTAATGGTATCGAATGTTTATTAATTACTATTTAAAAAATGAAAGTGATGGGGAATTTTTTTTAACCCTGTCTGTTTAGCTTGACATCTGACATATATATACATATATATATATATATATATATATATATGGGGGGGGGGGTGTTGACATGGTCGGGACATAGAAGGGGGTGCGCGGCTAAATAAGTTTGGGAACCACTGATCTATATCATCAAAAGAAGTCCCAGAAGAGGGGAGGAGTCAAAGTCCCCACCTGACATATACAGTCATACACAAACACAGTCACACACTCCTTCCCTCATGCTCACACATGCACATATAAACAAAGACTTACAAAAATGCATGCCGGACACCCACTCATGTTCCCCATACACACCCTATTCACTCTGGTCCTGGTACTGCTGCACATTGGGTACAACCATTACCGGTTACCAGAGTTTGACCCTTTCTGCTGGGGTGCTGATGAGCAGGCTCCCCCGCCCAACGCTGAGCACAGAAACCCACCACCCCGGACCCCAACCAGACGGCCAGATCTCCCTCCTAGCCTCAGGAAGCCAAGCAACAACAGAGGTGTGCTAAGACCCCTAGTGTCCCTCCACCTGCTCCATTACAGTGTTGTGTGTTGATGAGGTGTATTCCATGGCTGTGGTGAGCGGGCAGTGCGGGCATTGTCTGGCCTATGCCAGCTGATGCCACCGCACCACCCCACTTGCACCCACAGCCCTCGGTGTCGAAGTGCAGTTTAAAATTGGTTGAATGTGCTCACTCCCAAGGCCCTAAGTGTGTGTTTGCATGGAATGTCGTCGCTGGAAGTGTATAAGGTGCAAATAAAATTGGGGGGCAGGTTGCCACAGGATTGTGGAAATGGGGTCCATACCCGCACTCCCTGACTTGTCTACCCCCCAAGGTCCTATGTGTATGTTTGTGTGATGATGTGAGGGAGCAGGAGGAGAGAAATATGTGGGGATGGGGAGGAATGGCTGGTTGGGCTTAGCCCTCCAGGGAGCCAGCTCCCCCACTGGCCCCAATAGGCACCTCTGTTTTCAAATTGCCACCCAGGGCATGGAGACCATTTGAATTTAAATCTGCCATTGCTACTGGCTAAGAAGTACCCTAGGGCATTAGCTGGTACATTATGATGTCACAATGTCATTGTGAGCCTGTGTGTGTGTATTTGTTAGCGGCTCCGCCCCCTCGGTCAGCCAGGCAACAGCATTTGTTGCATTTTTCCAACAGGAAGTGGAAGTGGAATAAAACTCTGGTAGGGGGTGACTTGCACTTTAAAGAGCAAGTCACCCCCAAATCAACTTTTTTTTCTGATAAACTATATAAATGTGTGTCTAATCTTGCTGCAGACATGTGTAGTCAATAGTTTTGCACTTTAGTTTATTTTAGTTAAAACTTTAATTTTCTGCCTAAAACTGTCAGTGCTGTGCCGTTGTCAGGTAAAAACTCTGCACTACAGTTGAATTTAAATCTGCCATCACTATTGGCCAAAAGGTACCTTAGAACGTTAGCTGGTACCATATGATGTCACAATGTCGTTGTGAGCCTATGTGTGTGTATATTTGTTAGCGGCTCTGCCCTCTCGGTCTGCTAGGCAACAGCATTTGTTGCATTTTTCAAACAGGAAGTGGGAGCGGAGTAATACTCTGATAGGGGGTGACTTGCTCTTAAGGTCTCATTCACTCAGAAACCATGCTATACTTTTTGAAATATGATCCATCACTTTGAGTGTCACATGCCCTCTAGATGTGAACACAATCTTCTTATGTTATGTTTATGTATTTAGCAGACGCTTTTGTCCAAAGCGACTTACAAGCGATAATCGGCATATTGCCCTTGAGGTTAACAACAACAATAACAACAGTAACTACCCCTATTTCCTGCATTAGTCACTGAAAGAAAATAGACGGGCTAGAAAGAGCCACACAAATTTATGTCACACTAAAATTTTCATTCATGAACTCACCCAAACTTGGTTTGCTCTGGAAAACAGTTCCTTTTAGTGCTGCGAGGCGAGAGCAGAAGCTAGCCGTTAGCATTAGCAACGCCACGTGGCGGAACACATTCAGGCTTTAGATATTTGTGAAGATAAAACATCAATGTTGCATTTTTACATAAGACAGATGAGGAAACAAAGGCAGCGCAAGAGTCGCTGTGTTGCTGTTAGCCAATCAGAGGAGAGATGTCTAAACATTATGAATATTAATGAGTAAGATTCCAAATCCTGCCATTTTCTGGATAACAGCAACATGACTCTACCACTGACTCTGTTTGCGCCGCAACGTTGATGTTTTATCTCTACAAATAACACACGCCTGGAGGAGCTCTGCTGTGTGGTGGAATTGCTAATGCTAACTGTTAGCTTCTACTAGCTGAGACGTTCTCTTCTGTTTTCTGAACGCTAAACCAACAGCAGCCTTTCCTGTCGTGAGTCCAGATGGGTGAGTCCATGAATGTTAAGTGACAGCGTGACGTAGATCTGTCAAGCTTTTCTAATCCTAGAGTTTCACCATCTTTTTTCAGAAACTAACGCAGGAGATAGGTGTAGGAGACTATTTTCATGTTCAGCCTGCATGAAAAACTCAGAGTGACTGATTATAATCAGAAATAAGATTTAAAAAATTGTTTTTCATTGTCTCACACCTATCTGTGGGTTTCACCAGCAAAGATTTGAAGCAAAGCTAAATATCAACAGCACATAAGCATGTGACTCTTGTAATTTACTAGGATTTATGCCATCATAACTTTGTAATATGAACGTTTGTTGTTTAGATGCAACATAGATTATTAACCCTCTCAGGCTCACAATAAGTTTTGATAAAAGGACGAACAACTAAGTCCTTCAGGGGTACTTCTGAGTTAAAAGATGCTCATGAAATACGTATGTGGAGTAACCAGGAAGGTAGGTTTTAACGTTGCAAATCTGCAACGCCTGCCTCCAGAGGGTTAAGAAATGTTAGAGATTTGCATGAAAAATACATTTTTTCCCTCACATATGGTCATGATCTTTGAGTCATTTATGTCTCCTCCTGCGTACATCTCTAGCATCATTATGACTGAATCAACTGTTGAATTAAGAGTAAGTTTTGTTGAGGCACAACATGATACAGGCAATAAATAATCTGACTGCAGCACACAATCATATACTCAAAATGCAGTTCAGTGTTTTTATTTCTCTTTCCCCTTTAACATTTGGTACTTCTGTCACAGCAAATGAAATAAAACAAGTCAGCCAAACTGCAGTAGTCCTACTTGGAATAAGAACAGTAAAAGGAGAAGATATAAGATGTGATCACATGTTTTGATATTTATATTTTTTATAATTTCACATATTTTTTATGTGCGTCTCTGAAGATTAAAATCACGAGGCGCTTCACAAGAACAAAAAATTATAAAACAGAATAAAAATATTATATTGTAATAAAAAATTGGATTAACCCTCCCACTGTGCTAATGGGTGTGACCCCGCGAGGAAAGTTGACCATTGAGTAGGGATGCAACGATACCACTTTTTTCCAAACCGATACAATACTGATACTTGGATCTGAGTACTCGCCGATACCTATTACCGTTACAGATACTTCTACCGCACAAAAAATGCAATGAATTGGAATACAGATATTATTTTCTTCTGTTTTCAATAGGAAAAGACTGAGATAGATAAATGTAATAGAAGTGATCACAAAACTAAAATATTAGGTGAACAGAAATGACAAGTTACAGTGAAGTCACTTTCAAGCAACTGCATTGGTATCAGTTACTGGTATCTGTTCACTTTTACCAATACCGATACAGGTATCAGTATCTGTATTGGCACCAATACCGATATCAGTATGGTATCGGTGCATCCCTACCATTGAGCAGGGTTGATGGTTTATCCTTTGGGTCCACGTGGCAGGGGTGAGGAGTGAGCACCACCTCACCCCTGCCACGTGGACCTCAAGGGATAAACCATCAATCCTGCTCAATGGTCAGCTTTCCTCACGGGGTCACACCAATTAGCACAGTGGGAGGGTTAAAGAAAAAAAAAAGAAATATGCAAAGGAATAATAATATTTAAAAAAGAATAACTTACATTACTTTTATCTTATTATTGTCTTTTTTTTTTTTGGAGAAGTAATGTGATTGAGTAAATAGGGTAGGCATAAAAAGCTAGGCTTCAGCCTACACCTTATTGGTTACTGTAATTGAGATTCTGTATTACTGTGTTCTTTCTTTTCCTTTTAAATGACCAAAAAAAATAAATAAATAAAAATAAAAAAGAATAAGAAGAGGTAATCACGGGATCCAGAGAAAAACAGAACTGGCAGTAACAACAGCATGAAGAGAAGCTAGGGAATAGAAGGTCACAAAAAGCCAGCCTCTGTTCAAAAGAGCCTGTTTGATTCAAAAAGATGTTTTACAGCTAGTGATTCATGTAAATTAGCCAAAATACCGAGCAGTATGCTGTTTTTCAGTAAAAAGTGTGTTACACGTTACAATACTTTTCCACAAACAAAGCAACATAGCACAACATGTTACCGTAATACAGCTCTGAATCGGATCACCTGGTTTTGTCGGATAAAACAGCATTTTTCACTGATTAGCATGCATGTCTTTGCAGCCAAACCTGGAGATTAATCATCATGCTGACAAGTCTCTGGACAGTTTCTGTAAGTGGCAGAAGTCCATCCTGTCTCATCACAACAGTGGAAACAGCATTCTGGAGAATGGGATGGCTCATCATGACAACGCTGTCCTAATCACCCGGTAAGAGTTGGCGAGCGGCTAAAGGAAAAGGAACACACTCTGCTCACATAACAGTACAGCCATCCAGCATTTCATTCGTTGTAATTTTCTCCTTTGGAGCAAATAGGTTGCAGGTTCTGTTCTGTGCCGTCAGCAGCCGCCAGCAGCTAAAACACTGGAAGCTCAGACTGTCCTGCACAGACGCTACCTGTATCTGAAAGAATAAAGGCCTCAGCCCTGAAAATAAATTGTGCTTTTACAGACGTACTGTACTTGTCACCCTGCAATTTATGTCAAGGCTGTTACCATAAAACAGCAAAACTCTGTCATTACCTGGAATCGGCTTCATTGTTGCCCCAAGTGTTTTGGCCACGTAACCTAGCAACTAAAAGGTACATATCCCAGCTGGTTCTCTCAAGTAAGATGTGATGGTGTTATTTGATTGGCATGGGCTGAAGCCAAGCTTTGTGACTTTCTGAGTTCAGTACAAAACAGCCTTTCTGTCATCAATGACTGCTTGCTGATTGTCTGCCTCTTGATGTTCTCCAGCTCCTCTCGCTTCGTGTTTTATTTCAGGTTTGAGCTTAACTCCTCTGGAGAAATCAGAGTTATCCATCCATTTTCGGATGCTTATCTGAGGTGTGGTCGCTGGGGCAGTAGCCTAAGAAGGGAAGCCCAGACTTCCCTCTCCCCAGCCACTTGGGCCAGCTCCTCTGGGCGTTCCCAAGGCGTTCCCTGACCAGCCGTGAGACAAAGTCCCTCCAGCATGTCTTGGGTCTTCCTGTAGGTCTTCTCCTGGTTGAACTTGCCCAAGAAACCTTACCAGGGAGGTGTCCAGGAGGCATCCTGACTGGCTTCTCTCGATGTGGAAGAGCAGAAGGTCTACTCTGAGCCCCTCCCGGATGACCGAGCTTCTCACCCTGTCTGTAAGGGAGAGCCCAGCCACCCTGCAGAGAAAACTCATTTCGGCCGCTTGTATCCATGGTCTCCTTCTTTCGGTCACTACCCAAAGCTCGTGACCATAGGTGAGGGTCGGAACATAGATCGAGCTGTAAATCAAGAGCTTTGCCTTCCGGCTCAGCTCTTTCTTCACTATGATAGATCGAAACAACACCCACATCACTGCAGGTTCAATCCACTGGTCGATCTCACGCTCCAGTTTTCCCTCACTCATGAACAAGACCATGAGATACTTAAACTCCTCCACTTGGGGCAGGACCTCGTGCCTGACCTGGAGAAGGCGTTCTACCCTTTTCTGACTCAAAACCATGGATTCTCATCCCATCTGCTTCACACTCAGCTGCAATCCGCTCCAGTGAGAGCCAGAGAACACGCTCTGATGAAGCCAACAGGACCACATCATCTGCAAAAGGCACAGACCTGATCCTCAGGCCACCAAAACAGATCCCCTCAGCACATTGGCTGCTCCTAGAAATCATGTCCATAAAAGTTATGAACAGAATCTGTGACAAAGGGCAGCCATTGCAGAGTCCAATTCTCACTGGGAACGAGCTCGACTTACTGCCGGCGATTCGGACCAAGCTCTGACACCGGTCATACCGGGACCTAACAGCCCGTATCAGAGGGTCTGGTACCCCATACTCCCAAAGTAACCCTCATAGGGCCTCCCACAGAGCTCTCCGAGGGACACGGTCGAACGCTTTCTCCCAGTCCACAAAACACGTGAAGACTGGTTGGCCGAACTCCCACTCACCCTCCAGGATCCCTCTAAGGGAACAGAGCTGGTCCAGTGTTCCACAGCCATGATGAAAACCACATTGCTCCTCCTGAGCAGAGTTACCCTTTTGTGGAATTAGGTTTTCATGTTCAAACTGTGTCCCCACCTTCAGGAATTAGCTCTTGAGTTATTCAGCTTGGAGACCCAACAACGCATCTATCTGGCTTGACCACTCATGAGCCAACGCAAAACGATACGGTTCAGAGCCGTTCACGTTCATCTTTCCTATATAGCACCTTCACATGGTCCGAGGGCCAAACAAAGCGCCGCTTATTTCCACTTAAAAAAACATCCTCCTCTGGTGAAGGAGTTGGACAGTGAATCCTCCAGCCCGCTGCAGTTTCTGTCTGTGTGTGTTTTTCAACCACTCGTTTGAGCATGGGAGTGGATGCTGTCGGTCACTGCCTTAGTGCCGCTCTCTCTGTTCACCAGGCGACGCCTCCTTTTGACGCATTTTTCAAACAGGAAGTGTGGGTGGAGGAAGGTTCTGGTCAGGGTGGGGACTTGCACTTTAAGGTCCTCACAGACTTACAGTAGGCAGATTGTAATCTTTTCCAGAACGAATTCTTACATTCGTTATGCTCCTTCATCCTGTCATTAGGAAACGGAGCTCAGCATCACTGTTTTTTTGGTGGTCAGGTCCTGTGCTAGGACCGGTCCACACGGCAAGATTTCAAAATGATATGGTTTCAAAACGCGAGAGACTGCACACAAGCCGATACTGTGTGTGGTGTGCATACACATGTCAAAAACAACACTGATCACGGACCAATTTCACTCAAGAACATTCCCGGGTCAGATGAGGAGTCTTGTGGGCTTGAACTTCCTTTAGAGTAAACCAAAATGGCAGACAGAGTGTGCCTCGTGTTCCTGTCACCTTGCTTTCTTACTGGCTACACGTTGCAGTGGGAGGGTTAACCCTCCCACTGTCCTAATGGGTGTGACCCTGTGAGGAAAGTTGACAGTTGAGCAGGGCTGATGGTTTATCCCTTGGGTCCACGTGGCAGGGGTGAGGAGTGAGCACCACCTCACCCCTGCTACGTGGACCCAAGGGATAAACCATCAGTCATGCTCAATGGTCAAGTTTCCTCGTGGGGTCACACCCATTAGGACAGTGGGAGGGTTAAACAGACAACAGGTTTGTTTGTTACCAAAATCAGGCAGAGACGATCCAACCTGTTGAATATTCCCAATTTGTGATGGGAGCGGTCTTGTACTTAAGAGCAGACCAGAGCACTTTTTAAACATATTACGGGCATTTGATTATCGGGAGCATCATTAAGGTTGTCGGAAGGGGAGCAGTAGGTCAAAATTTGGGATAATCACCTTGTCGTGTCAACCGGTCCTTAGATAGCGTGTCACCTGACCTGACGTTTAGACGTGTCTGCAGAAAGCAGCAGAAAGGAAGGAGACTAAAATGAAATTTGCTGCGTTCTCGTTAATACTATATTAAAAGCCTCAGGAATGATTGGATCATTCATTTGAGACAAATGATGCATTCTTACAGCGCAGCAGCTTCAAGCGCTCTCCTCTACTGGATTACCTGCGTGCGGAGCTAAAAGCAGGGACGACCCAAGCCTTTCTATTTATTCTCCTTGTGTGTGCATTGGCCTCTTTACACAGAGAGCCCCGCGGTAGATGGAGGGGTGCACCAGCCAGGTGTTTTTCTTGAAGCAAACCTGTCATGACTTCACTATTGTTATGCTAAAGGCTGAGATTATAACTGGCCAGACTGTGTGATTAAACAGTGAAAGAATGGAGTGGCCAACAGCCAGTAGAGGAAAGCTGTGTAAATGTAAAAAAAAAAGTTATTATAATGTTTTTTTTTTTCCTTTTTCTTTGACTTTTTAGATATGACATCTGCACCTACAAGAACAAACCCTGTGGTACCCTGGGTGAGTAGAGTAGAGTGGAGTTTGTCTAACTGGTAAAGGATGATGATAACTGTTTTAATCTCTGGTTATCCTTCTCCCCTGGAAAGGTTTTCACTTTCACATTCAGAGTGTCCTCAGACAAACCTTATTTAGCAGCCTTCGCCGTCTGCTTTAGAAGAACTCCAGACGGCTCCTGTGAGACGTAATAAGAAAGATGTTTTCATTTGTGTTATTATAGCTCCGTGGTGGCTCCCGTCTTCTGGCTGAGGCCAGGGGCGCTGAACTGGGACAGGTCGTGGTCAACTCTGCTTTGTAAAACCCCTCTGTCTTCATCCCTTGCCTCTAACCTCAGTTTGTTCAAGGTGTGTGTGTGTGTGTGTGTGTGTGTGTGTGTGTGTGTGTGTGTGTGTGTGTGTGTGTGTGTTTGAAGTAAGGTAGAAAGAGGAGATGAGAACAAGTGGAGGAGGTGGAGTCGAGAGGAAAATGGAAGGGAAAAGGACAATTATAGGGAGCGTTAGAGGCTGAAGGAGGGAGATAGAAGGGGTGGTACACACGGCTGTGGTGATTTTGGGACAGCAAGTCTTTCCTCCTTTCTCCACCCAGCCTCTCTCCTTTCCCATCTCATGTTCTCAAACGGCGCTGCAGGCACCACAGTATATCTTGGAGGTAATATCGTGACCTCGGGGGGACTTTGACAGATTGACCGCATTCGTCACATTCCCCGGTCGCTTTAATTGCCCCGGCATCTGCTTGGCTTCCTCATTGTCCTCCCCCTCTATCCCCCTTCTCCTCCTTCAGCCTCTGCTCCACCTCCCTCCCCTCTCTGGGATCATGCTCTCAGGTCAGTCCGCTGGCCTTTAGGGTCGCTGAGTAATCAGGGGGCTGGAGATAGTGCTCCGTCCAACCCCCCAGTGTTAAGGACAGAGCTTTCAATGCGGTGTGTGTTTGCATTTAACCTACACTCTTACCCTTGCACCCCCCCCCCCCCAACATGCTCAAACATTCTTAAACTAATCGTAGAGTAGCCACCCTCCTTCCTTTTCCCTCCCTCTGCTTCTTCTTTCTTCACCTCTCGGCTCCTTCTTTCCCTGCAGTAATGGCTTCAGTAGCCTCCTGATTTGCGAGTCTATTCTTGTTTAGCCTCTTAGCAAAGAGGATACAAACACTGCGCCACTTTCAGCGGGGGGAGGCCAGGTGCTCTTTTGGACCAGGCAGAAAAATCTGAAGCAGAACTGACCACTGAAGCTGGACGTGCAAAGTCAGATGAGTCAGTCCTAAAGCCATCACTGATAATTCAGCATGAGATCCTCATGAAACATTTTCTTAGACCCGGGTCACAGGCAAGATAATTATGATGATTTTTGACCCAGTTTTAACCTTTCCACAACCTTAAGGACCCCCCCCCCCCAATAACCATAATGGCTCTAAAATATACTTATCAGATATTTTTGCACTGTGTAGTGTGTTCAGTTCAATTCAAAATTAGCTTAATCCCCCAAATATATGGAGTGTGAAGACATCTTTGGTGCCTGTGGTCATCGGGGCACTTGGGGCAGTGACACCCAGACTGGAGGAGCGGCTAAAGCAGATCCCAGGAAAAAACACCAGACATCTCGGTCCAGAAAAGTGCAGATTTAGGAACAGCTAAGATACCGCAGAACCCTCAAGCTCCCAGGCCTCTGGTAGAGGACCCAAGCTTGGAAGGATGTGACACACACACACACACACACACACACACACACACACACACACACACACACACACACACACACACACTGCTAGGGATGGGGCCGATACCAGTGCAGCTGCCTGAAAGTGGCTTCACTGTAACTTGTCTTTTCTGTTCACCTACTATTTTAGTTTTGTGATCATTTTCTTTATATTTTATTTTTATCTTCCTTACAGTCTTTTCCTGTTAGCATGAAGCAGAGACGAAAATAAAACATGTAATCCCATTTATTGCATCTTTTGTGTGATAGAAGTCTCGGTATCGGCGAGTACTCAGATCTGAGTATTGTATCGATTTGGAAAAAAGTGGTATCGGTGCGCGCAGGGTTTGGGGGGCCACAAAGAGGGGGGCCCGCAGGCTGCCTTTGAGGACCACTGCTTTAAGATAAGCAAAAAAAAAAAAAAAAAAAAACACAGCAGCACAGATTTTCTCAAACTGGGAGTCAGTGATTAAATTTGGTGTATAAGGGGAATAAAAGCAACACAGTCCTTTTGTGACACGCTCGAGATAAAGAAATATTTTTTCGCGTTTAACCATTGGAGTTCCATGGTTAAAGGTGCATGATGGGACTTTTATTCATGTTATCTTCTTGTATTTAGACCTGTTTTAAAAGTGTTCCCAATAATTTCCAATTTTTCCAGTTCTTTTAAAATATGGCCAAACATTTGCAGGAAAACTTTGAGATTGCAGCTGTGACCAATTGCCAATTTTGCTGACTCGGAACTCAATAAAACTATAAAGAGTAATCAACTGGAAATTCCTACTTTGCCTTTAAAATTAGCTTAAAGGTTGAATATGGAACACAAACCCCAAAGCGACATCTAGTGTGTGGAGGTTGTAGCTACAGCAATAGAACAAGGTTTCCAGCCGTCGGGATACCGGGTTCGCTGCCGACAGGCAAATTGTTTTATTTGGGTCCATCTGTTGTAAGCTTCACTTAAACTCAATTTGGGTTTAGATCTTTTATGGTCGCTCATCTTCTGAGAAGAATAACCACATCTTCTGGGCTCAGAAGCAGCTGCTTGACTTGCCAGCCTCAGACTGTTTATGCAATCAGCAACGGTGCCCTCTACTGGCTGGTAGATATAAACCCGGTGTTGTGCCCATTGAAATACAGTACAGGCCAAAAGTTTGGACACACCTTCTCATTCAATGTGTTGTCTTTGTCTTTGTGTCCATTTACATTGGTAGATTCTCACTGAAGGCATTAAAACTATGAATGAACACATGTGGAATTATGTACTTAACCAAAAAAGGTGAAATAACCGAAAACATGTTTTAAATTATATTTTCTTCAAAATAGCCACCCTTTGGTCTGATTACTGCTTTGCTCACTCTTGGCATTCTCTTGATGAGCTTCAAGAGGTAGTCTGTATTGATGATATAAATTGACTACCATTGAGTCTGGATTTAAACCAGAAGCTGATTGATAGCTTGTCAGGGGGAACTGCTAGGGTCTTGAAAAACAAAGACCAACACTGCAACTATGAACACTTTGCACAAACCTAAAACAGTTGCCAGTAAATTCCCTTGAAACTTATGGAATGCTTGTAATTCTCCTCCAGTAAACCATTGAAGGAGGGACAAAACAGCTCTGACATATACAACCTCCTCTCCTGCTTCGAGTCATTCGGTGGTTCTGCATCTTGGGTCCAAACCTCCTGCTCCTCATCATGACAATGTCAATGTTTCCCTTACATAGACGTAGCCGTGGCTGCCCACCACGGCTGAAATCCCAGCGCCACGCCTACAAGATCCCAAGTTTTATTGTGTTTTTTAATTTTATTTATTAGTTTGCACCATTTCCGGAAGAAGCAGCGGGAACTACTCTGTTGTTGCTTGTGATCACAGCCGGCAGGCAGCAAAGAGGAGGAGGCAGTGCAGGGTGGTTACAGCTAGAAGGAAAATACTCATTCGGTAACTGACTGTCTTCACGCTCTGTGATTGGCCAATCACATAGAGCGCCCGCCCCTCCCTACACACAGAACTCTGCAGCCGGGAGCTCAGTCCGTCCGACCCCGGTCCGACCCATGCATCCACGCACACACACACACAGACAGTAACGGATCTCTGTGCTTGCTTCACTGTTGCTCACGTTTCTTCAGTGCTCTCTAGGTTTTCTTCAGCTCGCCTCTTTTTCGGTTGAATATTTAAAGTTATTTTTTCGTAACGTACGTGGTGCATTTGACAAGACGGAGCTGAAAACGGCTCGTGCACGCGTCGGTCACTGCCTCCGCTCCGGTCGGGTTTTTCTATTATTATTTTAACTCTCTCTCTCTCTCTCTCTCTCTCTCACACACACACACACACACACACACACACACACACACACACACACACACACACACACACACACACACACACACACCTCAATCAACATCGTTTTGTTTAACTGTGTGTGGGGAAAAATGTCAACAACGGTAGGAAAAAATCAGTTTAGTCAAATTAAAATAAAATGGTTCTAGTATTTCATATTTCCTAGTTCCTACTGCATGAGTTCAGATGCATTAATTCATGCACTTAAATATTAATGTTCAGATTTCACTGAAAAACTTGTTCTGTAATACTTTCACTATTGTGATCAAAAATATTTAGTCTCAATTCTGAGGCTGCTCTGTAAATAGTTTTCAAATAAACAATAGTTTATAAATAAACAACTTCTGATCAATCCATATCAATTTCAGATTTAAAATAATGTGTTGATATAAACCACACCCACTAATTTCCAAATAATAAATAAGAGGTGCATTCATCTGTGTATCTCCTTTGATCCGCATTAGTCATATTTTCAGCACCAGAACAGTGAAGCAAAGAAACAAATTCCTGAGTTTGTTAGTAATTTTATTTATTAGGTGCATCTGACCTGTTCTATTGTTGTCTGAAATCAGATCAAATCAGTGCTTCTATGGGTTGTTACTTTATTATAATGTTCACTGTAATGCATCTTGATGTTCTGAACAAATAAATTAAATCAAAGATATTGGTCAATAATGCAAATTTGTGTTTCAGTCATTTTTATACTGGCTTAAAAATACTTCACTAAGTCTACTACGCAGGGGTGTAGAACGTGTTTAACAGGGCCAGCCCAGTAATGATCTTGGACTAAAATAAAAGGGGCAGAAAGTCAAATAAAGGATGGCAAAAGGAGATGTTTTTCCAGACGCCAAGAAAAATTAACCCCCCCACCCCCACCCCACCCCCCACCCTCCCGGCAGAGTGTGTCACTGAGAGTTTAAAACAAAAATTATTCTTGTGCAAATATTGGTGTATCCACCTTTAATACTAGTTATTAAAATGCAGCAGTTGCTGGATTGGTGCAGTTCAAAGTGGAGTGCATCAAATAAAACAATATTCAGATAAAGGTGAGACGTGTCATAGTCCCCCACCACCACCACCACAGCTGGAAAAATTCCTAGGGGAAACACTGAATGTAACTGTAACATCATAATATCACACAAAAAAAAAATCACATTATCCTCTGTTTAAATATTTTCGAAGCTGAAACCTCTGGAGATAAGGTCTGCATGAAGCATTTATGTATCATGTTGCACAGACTCACTCCCAAACACAGACCTGCTTTTTACCTTTATCCGGGTTATTAGATGTAATCTGTAAGGAATTGCTAGTGCTCACCTTATCTGACCTGTCAGGCTTTGAGAACAAAGGACAGACCACACCTGGATGGTGGAGCGGTTCTCTCCTCTCCAGTTGGGTTGTGAAATGAGGAAAACACAGATGCTGTGTGACAGGTTTCTGTTGGCGCACAGAGTTGGTAAAGACTTCTTATGTTACCCTCTTTGGCGTGTGGCATAGACAATCCCTCATTACATCAGTTGAAATGTTTAAATCGAACCTCTGTCTAGACGTTTCCCAGGAGTTCCTGGAGTTTGCAGGAAACTCTGTGACGCTAAACTCAACTCCTCCTGTTGAATCTGTACTGGTGACCAGTCTTTGTGCGCTGCTGTAAACAGAAGATCAATTACGTTCTACCTTAAGTGTGACTTTTATGTCTGCGTCTCATAAGAGTGATCCTGTGTTTGCATGCTGTGCTGTTCTGTGTGTGTGTGTGTGTGTGTGTGTGTGTGTGTGTGTGTGTGTGTGTGCGTGCGCGCATGTTTCTAGGCCTGGCCTCAGTAGCTGGAATGTGTGAGCCGGAGAGAAGCTGCAGTATCAATGAAGACATTGGCCTTGGCTCTGCTTTCACCATTGCACATGAGATAGGCCACAAGTAAGTTTGAACTGTTTTATAAAGGATATATTATTATGCAAATCTCACCTTTTGCATCCTTTTGTGTTGGTCTCTACTGCCTCTTACAACACTGAAAAAAAACCCTCATCCATTTTCGATCAGAGTTTGGTTTCAGGGATCATATGCTTCAACAAGCTGTTTGAAAATGTATTATTGTGATGTAACAATAAGGACATTTATAACAGACTTTTTCTTTGAAATGCTCTTCACACATTTATGGCATCCAAGTTAATGCTGTATAAAAACAAATAATTATAACTGTCTGAAATATAATTCAATTCAAGTTTATTTATATAGCGCCAAATCACGACAAGAGTCATCTCAAGGCACTTCACATAATAAACATTCCAATTCAGGTCAGTTCATTAAGCCAATCAGAAATAATGTATCCTATATAAGGAACCCAGCAAATTGCATCAAGTCACTGACTAGTGTCAGTGACTATACAGCAATCCTCATACTAAGCAAGCATAAAGCGACAGTGGAGAGGAAAACTCCATTTTAACAGGAAGAAACCTCCAGAGAATCCTGGCTCAGTATAAGCAGCCATCCTCCACAACTCACTGGGGATCGAGAAGACAGAGCAGACACACACACACACACACACACGCACACGCACGCGCACACACACAAACACACACACACACACACACACACACACGCACACACACACACACACACACACACACACACACACACACACACACACACGCACGCACGCACGCACGCACGCACGCACGCACGCACGCACACACACACACACACACACACACACACACACAAAGACAAAGTAATGTGTCTATAGTTATATTGTGATTTCTTAGTAAATTTTCTATTTGGCGAGAGATAAACTTTATTGTATTTATGCTAGTGGATCTATAATTAAACGGATAAACTAGTAGTAGCACATCCAACGTCAAGGAAAGCAAAAAGTTATTATCAGGAGAGGGAGAATGTTTAAGTGGTTAGCAGCAGTGTGCTAGTCAATGGCCCCCTCCATGAGGCCACCACAGCTTAGCAGAACATCGTTGTAGCTTCTTTTGGGTAGAAAAACACTTACAGAGAAAAGAAAGTTAACAGCTGAAATTGAAGAAAATAGTACAGTTAAAGAGCAGACTGTAGAAGAAAGCAGTAGAGTGTGAAAAGTGGTCAGTGTGTCCTCCAGCAGTCTAAGCCTATAGCAGCATAACTACAGAGATAACTCAGGATAATCTATCCTATTTAGATGGAGGCATGTTGGAGGCAGGGCAAGAGAGAGTCGTCTTTACTGACTGTACACTCCACCTCCCTCTACTCCCCCACTTGTCCAGATTTAGGCTAACATCAGATTTTAACCATAAGCCCTATCAAATAAAAATGTTTTAAGCCTATTCTTAAAAGTAGACAAAGTGTCTGCCTCACGGACTAAAGCTGGGAGCTGGTTCCACAGGAGAGGAGCCTGATAACTAAAAGATCTGCCTCCCATCCTAATTTTAGATATTGTGGGAACCACCAGTAGACCTGCAGTCTGAGAGCGAAGTGCTCGGTTAGGAACATATGGAACAATCAGATCACTGATGTATGATATATACAGTCCTGGAGAACCTCATCATCATAATCTATGCATT